>NW_017308252.1:208503-214392 GCF_000935625.1 Nanorana parkeri | reverse complement strand
GAGACCCTGCAGAGCACACCATAGATCCTGCATAGCCCACCTGAGACTCTCTATGGTGGGCTCTGCGGGGTCCCAGGTGGGCTGGTCTGGTACAGTTGATACCCATGTAAGAGGCCCCCCAGACCCCTCACATGGGTACCGGCCATACCCCCTGATGGTGGTGTTCAATCAAAGGTTGTGACTACGTTAGAATCTGTGACAGGTGACGTCAGTGGTGTATTTTGGTTTTGTGCTGCCCTAGGCAAGACTAAACTCTGGGCCCCCCCACAGCCTCAGGCACCGGCTGCACCGGCGGTAGTTCCGCCACTGTACCTGGGCATTACATTAGCAATATACACTGATCAGCCTCGAAATTTCAGCCCTAAGTCTTTCTATAAGGACAGATGACTGTGAAGGTGCTCATGGCCCCCCCCCCCCCCCCCCCCCCCTAATATTGAGTAGGTCCCTCTTTTCCTTACCCGTCCAGGCATGGACTCCACTAGACCTCTGAAGGTGTGCTGTGGTATCTGGAACCAAACCGTCAGCAGGAGATACTTTAAGTCCTGTAAGATGTGAGGTGATCGGCCTCCATGGATCGGACTTGTTCTTCTAGCACATTCCACAGATTCTCGATTGGATTGAGATCTGGAGAATTTGGAGGCCACGTCAATCCCCGCAAACTCGCTGTTGTGTTCCTCAAACCATTCCTCACCCATGTGTGCAGTGTGGTCGGGCGCATTATCCTGCTGAGAGAGGCCACTGCCATCAGGGAATACCGTGTCCATGAAGGGGGTGTACTTGGTCAGTGACAATATTTAGGTGGTACGTGTCAGAGTCACATCCACATGAATGGCCGGACCCGAGGTGTCCCAGCAGAACATTGCCCCAAGCATCACACAGCCTGGGCCGGCTTGTCTTCTTCCCAGAGTGCACAATGTTATGGCTGATCAGTGTATGTAGGATATACTATCAGGAATGACAACATTGGTTGCTCAGCACCTTGTCTGGGTACGCTAGCAGTCATTTTCCTCAAGTCACAACTGATAAGCAGACAAAATCCCGGGAAAATGATAAGATTGAGAAGAGAAGTCTGCACTGAGGAGTCTGGAACTCTTACTGGTGTACCCCGACAAGGAAACGAGCTCCCGTCATCTGTTTGTCTTTTACAATAGCTGGCAGGAACTGGGAGTGCTGCTTGATGCTCATTTCCTGCCCTACCGTCTTTGTTGTCATCTGTATACAAAATTTAGAGCAGCGCGACACCGTTTAAAAGTATGCAAAATCTCGAGTCACCCCAGTGTAAAATGTAAAAAAATTCAATGTAAAAAGCAGTGTGTGGCCCCTCCAAAACCATACCAGGCCCTTATCCCAGATAGGGGATCTTGTACGGCTTTTAAATGGGGACCCCATGCAAAAATCACACAAAAATGGACATCGGAGCCCCTCTTTCACATCACAATCCCTCCTATCACATCAGAGTGCCGCCTTACATCAGCAGCCTCACCTTCACATTAGGGACCCATCCTTCACATTGGGGGCCCCCTCAAAATCACATCCCTTTAGCTCAAGACCTCACCTCTTCACATCAGAAGCCTCTCCTTTACATCAGAGGCCCCCTTTCCTATCAGAGCCCCCTCTTATCACGCCGGGTGACTGTCCCCTCCTCTCTCTGCCGGCGTCCATCACCAAGATGGCCGCCGGCAGGTATCAGAATACTGCCGCGCGTGCGCGAGGACGTCATCGCGCACGCGCAGTGACGTCTCGGCCGGGTGACACTCGGTTACCGCTCCGGGTGTCACCCAGCCTCGGGACGCCCCTGGCTAGAAGGCACCCCTGAAGAAGTAGTAGCACTAGAAGTACTAGTATTGGTATCGGTATATCCCTAATGTATACTTTAAAGTGACATTATAATGTGCGCCTTACTGTAATCCATGGTTGTTTCCCTTCTCTTTGCTGTTCTTCCTTTTAAATCCGTATCTGTTCTCATGCTCTGCAGAACTTCTGTTTTGCAGCAGACTGCCTTGTCTCAGGCATGGATACACGGTGTCTGTGTATAGGCTTTTAACCTGAGCCAGCACTACAGGAAGAGGCCCTGAGCTGAAAACAGAAGTTCTCCCCCAGCATGAGAAGACATGAGGATTTAAAAGGAAGAGCAGCAAAGAGAAGGGAAACTACCATGGATTACAGTAAGGCGCACATTACAGTATTGGTTTATGTAAAAAAATCTGAGGGTTTAATGTCACTTTAAGCCCTTTCTATATATACAGTATATCTGCTTAGTAATAGTAAGAGCAAAAGTAACATTAGTGATCATTTATTTACTAAAAGGTCAGAGGAGAGGGAGTGCCGGCACCTCTACCCAAGCCAACAGCTCTGACGCTTTATATGTAGTCAGTGGTGTAATCAGGGTATGGCACTTATGGCACATGTCCTGGGCACCACTTGAAGATGGACATCCAATGGTACCAGATAGATTTAGTAGAACCCTATAAGGTAATACCTCTTTGAGAACTATATTGCATGTGTTGTCATGCACAATAACCTGGAACAGAAACAGTGGTGTGTACAGGATATGACACTTGAAGTGGGGGGTGCCCCTCTGTGGGTCAGCAAAAGTTCACCGACCCACAGAGACAGCTGACTTTTTTTCTCTCCCCACCCCTCTCTCCCATGCGCATCTCCCCACCCGTTTTTTAGCAACCAGGGACACTTTGGCCGGCGGTCGCGCCCCAGCTCCTGGCATAACTGCTTGCCAGGAGCTGGGCTGAGTTCTGGCACGAGATCCTAATACTTTGTAGTATTTGCCTGTTTTCATTTATCAGTGGAGGTGTAAGACTACTCTAGACTTATCCTAGTTTGGCTTCTAGAGGTGGAGAAGCCAACGTCCGGGATCAGGGTCATTCTGCATAAGGCCTCATTCACACACAAAGCAGGGGCGTATCTGCCGCGAGGCAAGCAAGGCGTTTGCCTGGAGCGGCAGATTCCCCCGAGGGCGGCAATTGCTGGGGGCGGCGTTGCTGTCTTGCCTAGGGCAGCAGGATTTGTACATACACCACTGCACACAACGCAAGCAAAATTGTATATTGCGTATATACGAGCGTCTATGCGCATATATGCGTATATGCGTGCACTATATGCAATCCCAGAATGCATCACTCGTAATGGAATTTTAATTTGCTGTACGCATGTACGCGCGTATATGCGCGTAAACACGTGAATGTGCGCGGAAATACGCAGAGATACGCTGCCCGGACGCATCTCTGTTCCATTCTGTTTTTGCGCATATATACGGCTCCATACGCGGCTGTGTGTATGGAGCCATTTATTTGCATAGGTTGCATGTGGTACAATACGTACGTACGCGCGTATACGCGCGGCAGTGTGAATGAGGCCTGAGTTTTGCATCATTTGTAACACAATTAGCATATGATTATTTTTAGGGGAGCGCCAGTAAATCCGTACAATAATGAAAGATCTGAAGAGCTCTGTACTTGGGTGTAACATACGCGCACCATATTTTTGGGCGGAACTCTCCTGAGATACACTGTAATAGGAAAATCGTGGGATGCTTGTGGATTTTAGGCTCAGTAATAGCGTGCAATGTATAATCTGTAGCCAATAAAGCGAGGGGAACGCATTAATGTCGTAGAAGAAGTATATTGATGTGATTTGTTCGGTTTTGCCGCTTTGTAACACATTGCTCGGCCTTCATCTTGAATGTTCTGTTTAATTTTAGTCAAAACTTACATTTTACGTTTATGTATTCCCGGGAAAAGATGCTTACCGGCGGCATGTTCGCAATCTACAAACAGGGCTTCCCTTGTACTGAGGCAGCCTGAGGCTGTTGCTTTGGGGCGGCATCTCTTTGGGTGACGTGGGGGGGGGGGGGGGGTCGGGTACAGCTGGCTCTGCCTCTAGATAGGCAGAGCCAGCTGTCACTCACGCAGCTGGGCGGATCTTGACATCGATGTCGGGATCCGTCCCGGTTGCGGCGTCTCAGTATACCACGAGCTGTAGCTCCCTATATACTGAGCCTAGGGTGACGGGAGGACGCTAGTTTGTGTCCTCCCGTTACCCTAAGGAGAACTATGGGGGAAAACACTGACCCCATAGTTCTCCTTTAACAACTGTTGGATCCAAGAAGGGGCCTTTGGGTGCTCAACAGCCCAAATAAAAAAAACTCCTCCCGTGTCCCCAGTCGCACCCCAACCCAACCAGCTCGAGGACAGTTACTGCTCCCAAGTTCCAAGGGGCATGGCCGCCCCCCCTACAAATACTGACACCAACAGGGGGAAGCACCCATACTAGCTGATGAAGAGAACCAGCAGATGAGTGAGGAATGGTTTGAGGAACACAACAATGAGTTTGAGGTGATGACTTGGCCTCCAAGTTCTCCAGATCTCAGTCCAATGGATCATCTGTGGGATGTGCCGGAGAAACAAGTCCGATCCATGGAGACCGATCACCTCTCATTTTACAGGACTTAAAGGATCTGCTACTGACGGCTTGGTTCCAGATACCACAGCATACCTTCAGAGGTCTAGTGGGGTCCATGTCTGGACGGGTCAGGAGAAGGGGGACCTACTCAATATTAGGCGGGTGGTCAAAATGTTATGGCTGATCGGTGTATTTGGTAATGTACACCAACTTAAAGTGTTTTTCCACAAATCTAAGAACACATCTCTATATGTTATGTGTTCCCATTCACACAGCATACCGGAAAACTTTTTTTTTTTTTAAACGTCCCTTACCTTTTTAGATGTTTTGTTGCAGCAGGCAACATGACTGAGTCCAGGTTTTTCTGAGCACCTTCACAGTCATCTGTCCTTATAGAAAGACTTAGGGCTGAAATTTCGAGGAGTGTGTTTCTCTCATTAACTTCATTAACATTTGAATGCAGAAACCAGGGTGGTAATCCTTTAACCCCTCGCAGATCCTCCTAACGTTACAATAGAAGAAGTTGTAACCCTTAAAGGAGAACTTTGAGGCGGGTGCTTTTCACTCACCTCATAGTTCTAGCCGACCTGTGACAATGAGACTGTCACAGGTCGGCTCAGTAGATCGGGAGGTGAGCGAACACATACCAGGTTCGCTCACCTCTCGATCCTGTCACGGCTCTCTGCCGTGACAGGGGAGGGGCTGGATTCCCCCCTCCCCGCCATCACAGACTGGCGGAACGGACGGGGAGGGGGCGGGTACTATCTAGAGGCAGAGCCAGCTGTCAGTCACGCAGCTGGGCGGATCCCCGGCACAATTGTCGGGATCCGCTTCAGCTGCGGCGTCTCAGTATACCGCGAGCTGTGGCTCCCTATATACTGAGCTTAGGGTGACGGGAGGACGCTAGTTTGTGTCCTCCTGTTACCCTAAGGAGAACTATGGGGAAAAACCTTAACCCCATAGTTCTCTTTTAAGAAGCCAAGAAACCCTAACAAGTAAAAGTCATTTAAACTGCAAGAAGTATTTTTTTTTTCCCGCTTATACAATGTAAATGGCTGCAAAAGTGGAAACACACTTCAAGATCAAAATATTTCTTGCATCCCAAAGACTCTCTTTCAGACAATTCACTATTATTCACAGTGCTCTTGCGTCACACTTCCCAATCTTGCGTACATCATACATCACCATCTCATACCTTGAACTGTCTACCCCAATGAAGCCTTCTATCATTTTGTTTCTAAACTCATCCACACCTCCCGAGCAAACCCACATTCCCAAAATACATGCTGCACCCTCTCCACCATCCTACACCTTACCCTTGGACACCTTCCACTATCCACGAAACCCCTCCCCCTCCGAAATTCCCGGGTTGGTAAACACCTGTGATCAGACAGCCGTCTTACTGCTGATTCACCACTTCCTCCTCATTCACATTCTTTCATCATTTTTCACTTTCACCGAAATTCAGCCCCC
>NW_017308252.1:207205-208353 GCF_000935625.1 Nanorana parkeri | reverse complement strand
CTCTTTGCTTCATCTCCCTCTCGTCTGGTAACCTCATCGCTTTGTTAGTCTCACACCACCGCTCTCGAAACTTCCTCCAAACCAAACTTGCTAGTACATCCTTCAACTCTTACATACACCTGCGCAACAAACTGTCTTACGCAAATCTACTTCACATAACTTAAACCTCCTTAACATTCTCCCCCCTCGCATACCTCACCATACAACCTGCCAAATGTTCTTATTTTACTAATCTTCAAACACACACTCACATATTTTACCGATAAGAACCTTTTTCATATACACTATATTGCCAAAAGTATTGAGACGCCGGCCCTTACATGCGCATGAACTTTAAGTTCACGGACGGACTTATTGCACAGGTGACAACCTATCACGGCACCACGCTTGTAGTCACTGAGCTCCTGAGAGCGATCCATTCTCTCACAAATGTCTGTAGAAGCGTCTGTATGCCGAGGTGCCTCATCCTATACACCCGGGGCCACGGAGGGGATTGGAACCCGTGAATCCAATGATTTGGAGGGCTGTCCCAATACATTTGGCAATATAGTGTATATCAAACCCTTTACCCCCATTCAGCTTCGCTTTCGTTGCTTTAACTCTTTTAAAGTGACACTAAACTCCAGAGTGAAATCTTAAAAATAAATTCAAGAACCTGAACTCTGAACAACAATGTATCTTATTTGTGTGTCACTCGGCAGTAGATCCTCCAATCATCTCTGACACTGTCCTTACTTCTGGAGGGAGGGGCTACGTCTGTTCCCCATGGTCCCTGTGTGTGTTGTAAAGTAGTCACCGCTCCAAGCTCCGCCCCCCGGGATGGACTACAATCTCAATACAATTAATAAACTAAATGTGAGATTGTAGTCCATCCCGGGAGCGAGCTTGGAGCAGTGACTACTTTACAACACACACAGGGACCATGGGGAACAGACGTAGCCCCTCCCTCCAGAAGGAAGGACAGTGTCAGAGATGATTGGAGGATCTACTGCCGAGTGACACACAAATAAGATACATTGTTGTTCATAGTTCAGGTTCTTGAATTTATTTTTAAGATTTAAAGGAGAGCTATGGGGTCAGGGCTTTTCCCCATAGTTCTCCTTAGGGTAACGGGAGCACACAAACTAGCGTCCTCCCGTCACCCTAGG
>NW_017308252.1:192752-200309 GCF_000935625.1 Nanorana parkeri | reverse complement strand
CGGTATGTGTTCGCTCACCTCCCGATCTACTGAGCCGACCTGTGACAGTCTCATTGTCACAGGTCCGCTAGAACTATGAGGTGAGTGGAAAGCACCCCCCCCCCTCATAGTTCTCCTTTAACTCCTTCATGTTCTATCAACAAATACATAATATTGGGGGGACAGAAGACACCCCTTTCTCACACCAGACTTCAAACAAACTTCTTGTGTCAACCACACATTTACCGTACTCAGCACATCCTTATACACACATCTTATCCACCCGACCATCTGCTCCGGCACACCCATCTGTTTCAAAAGCTTTAGCGTAAAACCGCGCTGAGCTCTGTCACATGTTTTCTCAATATCCTTCACCCAAACCGCAAACGCTTCTCTTCTTTACCATTCTACAACACAACCTTCAACAGATCAAACCCTCTGCAATCGTCCTCGCAGGCACTGCACACACTTGCTCCCCCCCAGTCATCTTGTCAATTACCTCACACAACACAATCAGCAATCAATTTATAATCCACATTTAAAAGAGATCCAATTCTTTACGTTTTCTTCTCCCCTTTCTCATGGAAGAACGCAATCAAACTTCTTCTAGACCCTCAAGCTTCCTTTTCAAGGAGCCCTTTGAAAGGTCCATCTTCTCACCCTCTGTCACCCACTCCTCTCCCTCTGCCCTTAAGGACTTTGGCGCCTTCTAATTCACAACAGAGGGGCCCATCCCAATGTTGGCTTCACCTGTAGCAAAGGTTTCCAAAGCACCGGGGTCTTCCCCCAAACCGGATTCAGGAATCCCTTGTATTTCTGTCCTCTCGCCACCGGGACTTACACCTTTGGCAACATCAGCATAGGACACAGGAATTGCCCTGCTCCCTCCTGCATCCTGGAGCCCAAGATCATCACCAGCATCTAGGACACGTATTATTACAGGACACTGATGGGCCAAATTACCCTCCTTACCACAAATGTGGTATTTCTTGCACTCTAAACAGTCCACTGTTTTGTGTCCCGGCTTGAAACAAGGGCCAATTTCACACTCATCCTTGGTGTGACCAAAGGAGAAGCGTTCTCTGCAGAAAAGAGGCTGTCAGAAGTACCAAAGGTAACGCCAGGTAATGCCTATACAGAAGGCCTCCTGGGGATGTCACTCTGCTCCTATCCCTTCTTGATCACCTTAAAAGATGACACAAAACTTTCAGTGGCCATTGAATGTTCCAAAAATATTTGTCAACTTGACTCCCATTAAAACTGAGCAACAGCACCTCCCCGAAAAGCCCTGATTTCTTCGTCTTTCACAAGACGGGGCCATGTTCTCCATGATGTGGACTGTCCAATTTGATACATGAACAAAAACCGACATCTTGGTCTCCGAACTCCAAAAGGTGATGCCTTCCAACTTTGCTTTGCCAACCTTCTCATTTTTATGCATCGGGCATGGTTACAAACTTTTTCTCTTCCAAAAAATAATATCGTACAGACCGGCTGTCACGCACCTGGTTGTAGACTGAATGTTTGAGGAGACCTCCCTTGCATCTCATGTCCTGAGGACTCTGGAGTTGGGGACAGAGTCCAAGCAGACAGCGAGTGGCACGGGTGCCAGTGGTGATAACACCGTGCAAGCTGGAGTCCCGATGCCGGTTGAAGAGCAGGGTAAGATCCGTACTCAAGGTCAAACAAGCCAAGGGTCACGCCAATCGGGCAGGCAAGGTACAAAAGGATGAGGCAGAGGCAAAGTCCAGTAAACGATCCAAGGTCAAGGGCAGGCAGTAAATAGCCAATCCGGGTCAGAAGTCTGGCAATACAAAGCAAGCAACACATGGGAGCTGAAAGACAATCCAGCAATTTGGAGACAGGCAGGCTGAGCTTAAATAGAGAGATCCATTAGCCCATTGTGTCACATCCTGTGTGGCCGGCCAGCCGGTCCGTTGCACGCTCGCATGCGCGCAAGTGCCCTTTTTCCAATGAAAACGGGACTCTGCGCATGCGCAGTAATAGATGGTTCCTGACACGTGCATTGGGAAAACATTGCGTGCAAAAAATATTCCTCCAAGACATACCAACTTACCTAAAAGGTCCCCAATAATGGTTCTATGCACAAAGTAAAGACCAGCTGACCCACATATTGGCTCGTCAACAGCCTAGCATCCAGACTACTCACCGTCATCCTTTCACCCATTCAACAATAGCCAATCCACAAGGGAATGGTAGGAGGAGCGATCATCCCTGTCAATCACCAGCAGCATCCCATCCAATTGAAGAAGAAGGTGCACCCGCTGGAAACACCCCCAGGGCCGAGTGGGACTGGGGCTGGGGTTACACTTGACATCAGATAGAAGATCTTCCCCAAAAGGCCGAGAAATGAGAAGCAAGGCAGCCCAGTGCCGCCTGTGTCCTAGTAACCAATGACAGCATCATCAGTTGCTAGGATATGGCTGAAGTTCAACGGGTAGGTGAACTGGTCAAATTGTTCACTCATTTGGCATACCATGGACAGCTTTGGTTTCAAACTCATGGTCAACCCGAACCCTACGCTCAATTGTCACACCGACAGGAGGTTGAGGATATCATTTTGGCATGGACTTTCCATGTACATGTGATCTGCAAAGAGCTATGGGAACCACTTGGAACTCAAGTGTTCTTAAGAGTTTGAGGACATGGTTTTGGCATGAACTTTGCCTGTATATGTAAGTGTCACTAAGCTGTGGGAACCACTCGGAATTCCAGGATTCTCTTGAGGCCGATGATGTCTTTTTGGCTCAAACTTTGCTTGTACATGTGAACCGCGGGAACAACAGCTGTACATAAGAACTTGCCGATTCCCCTTGTTAACGGGGCTAATAGGATATGTGATGGGGCCCTGTGAACGTATTGCAATGGTTTATGTACTGTCTCATTGCATGAAGTACATATGAATATTGCTGTAGCACACGGAATGCAAAGCTACTCTGCTTTGTATCTAACGCCCATGTTCTCTATGATGAGGACTGTCCAATGTGGTACCCCTTGGAATCCTTCGCCACAGGGTGACAGTAAGGGCTGCCATATCTGGCCTAAAGCCATGTAAGGGGCCCCAAAATTTCTGATGGCTGTCCTGGTGACAGTGATGCCGCCCTAAGACAGGAAGGGGCTGATTTACAATCTGTTCGCACAGCGATGTATGTCCACTAGATGGAGCCGAGGAGCACAGGAGTTATGCTCCTTGGCTCCATCTAGTGGACATGCATTCCTGTTTGGCTTATACGACTGAGTGGATAGCACATGCACATCATCCGCTTACCTGTTAACAGCTCTGCTGACCCAACTATCGTGGTTATATTTCAGGTACCTAATTATTTTATTTGGTTAGTCGTCATATATTTTGGGAAATGCTAAGGTTGCCTGGTGTATTTTTGGAACTATAATGCTTTCAATGGGGAGGTTTAGTGGTTAGCCCTTCTTCCTCGTAGCATTGGGTCCCCGGTTTGTATCCTGTTCAGAACACTGTTCTCTTGGAGGCCTCAGTTGATTGGGCAGTAGAAGGTGCTTCCTTTCGGGTTTGGAGGATCCCAGGTTTGGAGTAATGATCTTCCCCCAGCCACAGTTGATTGGGTGGCAGCCAGGGGCGTAACTAAAAATCACAGGGCCCCATAGCAAAATTTTGTATGGGGCCCTGTGATTTCTAGTTACGCCCCCCTGATAACCCAAACAGCCCACCTGAGGGTGACCCTGCAGAGCCCACCATAGACTCTCTATGGTGGGCTCTGCAGTATCAACGGGCCCCGCCCCCTCGATCAACGGGCCCCGCCTCCCCGATCACTGCCGATGACGGGCCCAGCCACCTCCTGCGAAGCTGCTGGTTGTCACCAACTCAGCAGCGGCTGTGAGAAGGAACGGAGCGTTCCTCCTCACAGCCGCCAGTGACAGCCAGCAGCCTGATGCCAGATGCCATAGTGACCCAGGCGGCCCGCATGGCATCAGGGAGATGTCCTGGCCGGGCCCCGCCATGCCTCGGGCCCCATAGCGGCCGCCTGGGTCGCTATGGTGATTGTTACGCCACTGGCGGCAGCAGAAGGTGCTTTCTTTCGGGTTTGAAGGAGCTCAGGTTTGGATCAGATTCAGAGGTGCCGAGGTTTGGAGTGACGCTCTTTCATGGCCACAGTTCTATTGGGCGGCAGCAGAAGGTGCTTCATTTCAGGTTCGGAGGAGCTGAAGTTCGGACCAATTTCGCAGGAGCTCAGGTTTGGAGTGATGATCTTCCCCGGCCACAGTTACTTGGCCGGCAGCAGAAGGTGCTTCCTTTTGGGTTTGGAGGATCACAGGTTTGGGCCTTATTTGAAGGATCTCAAGTTTGGGGTGATGAGCTTCCCCGGTCACAGCTGTATTGGGTGGCAGCAGAAGGTGCTTCCATTTGGGTTTGGAGGAGCTCAGGTTTGGACCAGATTCCAAGGAGCTTAGGTTTGTAGTGATGATCTTCCCCGGTCACAGCTGTATTGGGTGGCAGCAGAAGGTGCTTCCATTTGGGTTTGGAGGAGCTCAGGTTTGGACCAGATTCAGAGGAGCTCAGGTTTGGAGAGATGAGCTTCCCCAACCACAGTTGTATTGGGCGGCAGCAGAAGGTGCTTCCTTTGAAGTTTGGAGGAGCTCAGTTTCAGACCATATTTGAAGGAGCCCAGGTTTGGAGTGATGATCTTCCCCGGTCACAGTTGTATCGGGTGGCAGCAGAAGGTGCTTCCTTTCGGGTTTGGACGAACTCGGGTTTAGACCAGATTTGAAGAAGCTCAGGTTTGGAGTGATGATCCTCCCTGGCCACACTTAATTGGGCGGCAGCAGAAAGTGCTTCCTTTGGGGTTTAGAGGAGCTCAGGTTTGTACCAAATTCAAAGGTGCCGAGGTTTGGAGTGACGCTCTTTCCTGGCCACAGTTGTATTGGCCGACAGCAGAAGGTGCTTCATTTCAGGTTTGGAGGAGCTCAGGTTTGTACCAAATTCAAAGGTGCCGAGGTTTGGAGTGACGCTCTTTCCTGGCCACAGTTGTATTGGCCGACAGCAGAAGGTGCTTCATTTCAGGTTTGGAGGAGCTCAGGTTTGGAGCAGATTCGAAGGAGCCGGGGTTTGGAGTGATGCTCTTTCCCGGCCATAGTTGATTGGGTGGCAGCAGAAGGTTCTTCTTTTCGGGTTTGGAGGAGCTCAGGTTTGGAGTGATGATCTTCCCCAGTCAGCAGAAGGTGCTTCCTTTCGGGTTTGGACGAGCTCAGATTCAGACCAGATTTGAAGGAGCCCAGGTTTGGAGTGATGATCTTCCCCGGTCAGCAGAAGGTGCTTCCTTTCGGGTTTGGACGAGCTCAGATTCAGACCAGATTTGAAGGAGCCCAGGTTTGGAGTGATGATCTTCCCCGGTCAGCAGAAGGTGCTTCCTTTCGGGTTTGGACGAGCTCAGGTTTGGACCAGATTCAAAGGTGCCGGGGTTTGGAGTGACGCTCTTTCCTGGCCACAGTTGTATTGGCCGGCAGCAGAAGGTGCTTCCTTTTGGGTTTGGAGGAGCTCAGGTTTGGACCAGATTCGAAGGAGCTCAGGTTTGGAGTGATGATCTTCCCCGGGCCACAGTTACTTGGCCGGCAGCAGAAGGTGCTTCCTTTTGGGTTTGGAGGAACTCAGGTTTAGATAAAATTTGAAAGAGCTCAGGTTTGGGGTGATGAGCTTCCCCCGGCCACAGCTGATTGGGCGGCGGCAGAAGGTGCTTCCTTTTGGATTCAGAAGATCTCCGCTTCTGACTGGGTTGGGTTTGACCCTGAGCTCGTGGCTAATCCAAAAAGAAGAAAAGGTTTTGGGGTGGGGGGTCGTCCTTTAACTATGAGTATAGCAGTTTGTAATATTGCATCGTCCCGCGGTGAGGCTCCGCCCAGACAAACGGTCACCACATTTTGCAGAGGATGTGCGTTTTTTTATCGTTATCGTTGTAAGTCTGGTAGAAAAACAGGAAACGGACGAGCTTTTTATAGCCTGTGCGCAGGCTCGTTGAGTGAAGCTTTACTGGAATAGCAGGCGGTTGTCACAGCGGTGGTTCAGCTTTCAGTTTCGGTCACCGTGAGAATTCTAGCAGGTGGCGCGCGGAGTCGTAGAAGGTCGGTCTCGGATTGTTCTGATTCCCCGGTTCACCCGGGACCCCAGTGCTGCGAGGTTGCGGGGGTTGTGAACTAAACCCATCGTGGTAAACATAGACTGTTCACATGTAATGATATGTAACCTTAAGCAGATAACATACATGACCCCCATGTCACCCCCATACATTTGTATTCTTGTACTCGCACCGTATAGGCGTCAGGGGGACATCATCATTCAACACGGCAGCTTCCTATTCAGCTAACTCTGGCTTCATACAGGACCTGGAAATGGATCTCCCTGCCAGTGGATCACGCTATAGGATGGAACCCAGCCCTGAAGGAGTGTGAGCGCCCCCACAACGCGTTGGGTTTTACTTCTACTCAACAAAGCGGAACTTCCAATGACATTGTTTCAGAACCTTTCCCTGCCGCTGTGATGGAGATTGCAGCTTCCCCTTTGATTGGTGGTGGAGACGCGCCAGCGTTATGTATAGATTTACACGTTCCCAGCAGGAGTGAGATGTGGGGGGGATGATGGGTTCTCCTCCGATGTATAGAGCTGTCACTCATATCTCCTCTCACTTCTATATATATGACTGCCAGCCGTCACTCATCTCTGCCCAAACCCTGCCGTCCTTCTCCTGCTTCGTGGCAGCCGTAGATGGAGGACAGAACATGGGTAGAAGGAGCACACGGACCCCCAATTCCACCCCACTCCCCTATGACTGAGTTCAGGTGTTCCCAGTGAAGAGTAGCGATGGGGTGGGGCGCGTTCGCAGCTCCACGCGCCGAGCCCGCCAGGAAGCCGACAGCGCCAATCACGGGTACTGAGACATTATCCCCATCTCTGCAGCTGCGGACCGGGAACATGTCTCAGTACCCGTGATTGGCGCTGTCAGCGTCCCGGCGGGCTCGGCGCGCGGAGCTGCGAACACGCCCGAGCCCATGATGAACCCTGCGAGAGGGTTTATAAATCAGCCGCTTTGCTGTGTCGGGCGTAGACAGAGGCAGCAAAAAAAAGAAAACCACATGCGGGGACCGGTAACCTGCAGCATGCTTTAATGTCACACAAGGGGTGCGTTTATGAGCAATTCGCAGAGCCCCCCGCAAAGCTCTGCGAACGTTCGTTGTGTGTGAATAGGGGCAAAAATGAACGTTCTCAGGCTATTTTCATTCCAAGTCGAGTGTAATATCAGGAAAAATACCACATTATGGCCACTAGATGGAGTATTTATTTCCCAGTGCAACTCAGCTCCCTCTAGTGATCAGTCTGCTGCAGACAGTAGGAAGCATTTCCTCAATCTCCCCTCCCCCAGTGATCAGTCTGCTGCAGGCAGGGGGAGGCATTTCCTCAGTCTCCCCTCCCCCCAGTGACCAGTCTGCTGCAGGCAGGAGGAAGCATTTCCTCAGTCTCCCCTCCCCCCAGTGATCAGTTTGCTGCAGGCAGGGGGAGGCATTTCCTCAGTCTCCCCTCCCCCAGTGATCAGT
>NW_017308252.1:192186-192559 GCF_000935625.1 Nanorana parkeri | reverse complement strand
GTCCACACTCACCACAGACAGGTCCACACTCACCACAGACAGGTCCACACTCACCACAGACAAGTCCACACTCACCACAGACAAGTCCACACTCACCACAGACAAGTCCACACTCACCACAGACAGGTCCACACTCACCACAGACAAGTCCACACTCACTGGTCGCATGGTTGGGTTACAATGGAGGCCCACCAGCACTTTGAGAAGCGGGTCCGCAATGGTTCTAAAAAAGTTCCATTTGGTTCTGACAAAGAAAATGATCTGCTCTCCGTACATAACACCCCCTGAGGGTGAGAGAGCCGACACTGCTCCCGGCACAGTCCATACACATCATAAAACATGGCGGCCCTCATTAGGAATCATCATGACGGGA
>NW_017308252.1:190790-192176 GCF_000935625.1 Nanorana parkeri | reverse complement strand
TGAAGTGGCCACGGATGGCGCTGCCAAATTCTTGCAAAACAGGGATTTTTCGGGATTCGGGTCCCATTCAATTCGTTTTTCGGGATTCGGACGAAACTCTTCAGCGGTCCGTACGAAATTTGGTTTTGTTTTCGTTAGTGGGGTTCCCCCCCCAAAATCCCTACCAGGCCCTTTAGATCTGGTAGGAATTTTAAGGGGGAACCCCAGCCCCAAAAAACGCCCCAAAAAACCAGAGAGGGTTTTTTTTTGTTTTTTTGGGTAACAATGAGTGGAAAAAATGTATTTTCATATTTTCTATTTTGACCAGTGTTAGTTTTAAAACAGCAAAAGGGTCTATTTATAAAACAAATGCATCGCTTATTCATCCGGAGAAACTGCACGTTCAATCATTGTGTGACGGGTAACCAGCTCTTGTGAGAATGGAGCAATGACCAATGTTCTGAGTGTATCTTTACTCTTCTGGTTGAATGTTCTTCAGTAGGTTCATTTCTAAAGATTAACAAATGGAGAAAATACCACAACATGGCCACCAGAGGGCGCCGAGGATCACAGGAAATAGTATAATACCACAATATGGTCACTAGAGGGCGCTGAGGATCACAGGGAATAAATAGTGTAATACCACAATATGGCCACTAGGTGGCGCTGAGGATCACAGGGAATAAATAGTGTAATACCACAATATGGTCACTAGAAGGCGCTGAGGATCACAGGGAATAAATCCATGTTAGTAAAGAGATACAATGTAACAATTCTAGAGAACTCTGAAGGGAATGAGAATATCAATGTAACTATTGCCGTCCCCACAGTATCACTGGTTACATTCATATGCTCATTCTCTCCAGCATTCTCTAGAATTGTTACATTGTATCTCTTGTTACTGAGATGTATTTATGTCCTGTGATCCTCAGTGCCCTCTAGTGTGACAGTGTCACTCTGGTCAGAGAGGGGAGGAGGAAGCAGTGCTGGATCAGTGATCTGTATATAAGGTGACAGTGTGTGTCTGGTCAGATAGCGGAGGAGGAAGCAGTGCTGGGTCAGTGATCTGTATATAAGGTGACAGTGTGTGTCTGGTCAGAGAGGGGAGGAGGAAGCAGTGCTGGGTCAGTGATCTGTATATAAGGTGACAGTGTGTGTCTGGTCAGAGAGGGGAGGAGGAAGCAGTGCTGGGTCAGTAATCTGTATATAAGGTGAGTGTGTGTCTGGTCAGATAGAAGAGGAGGAAGCAGTGCTGGATCAGTAATCTGTATATAAGGTGAGTGTGTGTCTGGTCAGAGAGGGGAGGAGGAAGCAGTGCTGGGTCAGTGATCTGTATATAAGGTGAGTGTGTGTCTGGTCAGATAGAAGAGGAGGAAGCAGTGCTGGGTCAGTAATCTGTATATAAGG
>NW_017308252.1:186933-187907 GCF_000935625.1 Nanorana parkeri | reverse complement strand
AGTAATCTGTATATAAGGTGACAGTGTGTGTCTGGTCAGGGAGAGGAGGAGGAAGCAGTGCTGGGTCAGTAATTGGCAGAGTCTATGAGGATAAGAATGATGGACTTTGTTCTCTGTGCCTCTATCACACACGGGGGGGGGCTGGGACAGTGAAGTGGGTTCGGACCTATCACAATGCAGAGTTGGATGGAAGTGTACTCGGCGCTTTGTTTGGCAGGACGATGTCACACGGCCAGTGACCCCGCGCAGCATTCTGCATCGGATATGTGGAGATGCTGGACGTCCATTCTCTGCCTCACCGCCGCCCTGACAGTCTACTTCCTCTACTGGACTCTACACCACCAGCAGCAACAGGTCTGGTGAGTGGCTGCAAGTATAGGAAGGAAGAAAGGAAGGGAGGATGGAAGGATGGAAGGAAGGGAGGATGGAAGGAAAGAAGGGAGGAAGGAAGGAAGGGAGGATGGAAGGAAGGAAGGGAGGAATGAAGGAAGGAAGGAAGGGAGGAATGAAGGAAGGGAGGAATGAAGGAAGGAAGGAAGGGTGGAAGGAAGGAAGGAAGGAAGGAAGGAAGGGAGGAAGGAAGGAAGGAAGGGAGGAAGGAAGGAGAAGTGGGGTATGGAATGAGATGGTCTCGGGGTGTCAGTAACAAATCTTCTGTATTGAAGGATAAAGAAAACGAAGGGAAATCTCGCTGCCTCTGAATGTTCCCGTCTGAAGTCTCTGATCCTGAACTCTGTGGTGGGAATGTGAGTGGAGGATGGAAGTTCTTCTTGTTGTGTAATCAGAAGGATATTATCACACGGGGAGGAAGGGAAGGAAGGGGAAGCAGGGAAGGAAGGGGAGGAAGGGGACTGATTGGGGTTCACTTACTTCTTCTGGCCGGGTTGCTGTAACGGACATGATAGGCGGATTGCAGGTCCCTCCGCTGCATATAAATGACACAAAGTAAATACAATGTAACGATAATGTGACAG
>NW_017308252.1:185205-186560 GCF_000935625.1 Nanorana parkeri | reverse complement strand
GGGGACGTGTGATTTAGCGGCAGAATGACGATCTCAGCCTTGTACTGATAGTGACATATAGATGTGCGCAGTGACGCAGTATCGTCTCATTTACAATCATTTTTGCTGCTTTTCTGTTTTTCTTGCTGCAGATTTAAAGAGAAAAAGTTTTTGGAGGTGGTGAAGTCTCTTCAGGGGTGTCCTTGGAGGGAGGAGCCGACAAAATGTGACCAGCTTCGGTAAGTATGTGAGCTGTGATTGGTTGGATGTTGTCACTGAACTCCGGCCGCATGTGACACGAATATTACAGCTCGGTGTTCATTATTATTACGGATGCGCCGATACCGGTTTTTGGTATCGGGTACGAGTACCGATATCTTTTTCTTTCCGGTACTTGCCGATACTGAGAACTGGTTAGATATGTAAGCTGAGTGTAGAGTGTAAGCTCCTCTGTACAGAGACTGATGTGACTGTGGGGGGAGGGGACGTTAGAGTGTAAGCTCCTCTGTACAGAGACTGATGTGACTGTGGGGGAGGGGACATTAGAGTGTAAGCTCCTCTGTACAGAGACTGATGTGACTGTGGGGGGGGTGGACATTAGAGGGTAAGCTCCTCTGTACAGAGACTGATGTGACTGTGGGGGAGGGGACATTAGAGTGTAAGCTCCTCCTCTCAGGTGCCGGGTCCAATGCTGTGTGCTGTGGTTCCTCCTGCCCGGCACCATTATATCCGCACTGTGTCCTGCTGTGATGTAGGGTTGTCAGGATAAACCACGGAGGACACGCTCAGTACATACTTTGCCTCCAGTCCTCTGCTCCTTCTCACAATGCAAGTCTATGAGTCGTCTGCCTTGCTGAAAACAATGCACTCCCCGTGCGGCTGATATCTCATCTCATCAGCTGTTAAAGTGGACCTGTCATGAGATATGATTTCATCTTACGGGAAGGCATTGCTAATAAGTCAGTGTTTTTTGGGCACGTAATTGGGGGCGGGGCAAAGTAAATTCTCCGTTCCATCCATGCGGCAGTACCGGAATCTGGCCCATAGGTGTTTTATCTCCATGGATGATGACTGTTGCCTCTTCTTTATTGCTCAGGGAGGAGTTGGGCAACTGCTGCAATGCCTCGTACTCCATGATCATGACTCGGGAGAACACTGCCGTGGGAAATACGCTTCACTTCGATGCAGAAGAAAAAATCACCGAAGAGGTCACCGCCGGTCTTCACAGTCTGTTCCTGAAGGTGAGCGCCAGCCTCGGGGTCAGCGGCGCAGTGCCGATGAATCCCAAAAATTTAAAGGGAACTTTCATTTTGTTGAACTTCTCATTTCTCCAAGCTGAGCTCCGGTCACGAAAAACAGTTTCAGTGCTGTGGTAG
>NW_017308252.1:180896-183294 GCF_000935625.1 Nanorana parkeri | reverse complement strand
CTATCCAGGACAGCCCCACCCCCCTCTCTCTGGGCCGCTAACATATAGCTCTTTGTTATTGTTCACTGCAAGGTCACTTTGTTAATAAGGCCGGGGCGCCCCCTTGTGCCCCAGATCTGTACGCTCGGTGAAGTGCTACACATAAAAAACATTGAGCCCAATCAGCTCATCTCCTTTTTATCGTAGGAATCCCCCTTCCAACAGCCAATCAGAAGCTGTGCAGTGATCGGTAACGGTGGGATTTTAAACAACAGCTCTTGCGGCGCCATGATTGACCAGGCTGACTTTGTGTTCAGGTGAGATGAAGGTGTTGAAGACCAGTCCATGGGAGGTGGCCATTGGACCATTGATCTACCATTGAGCCGCCCTCGGTCCTTCATATCTTCCCCGTTCCTCCTCTCCAGACTGAATTTTCCTCCGATGAATTGGACGGATGACGTGGGGACAAAGACCAATCTCGTCACCTCCAACCCGAGCATCTTAGTTAATAGGTACGTGAAGATCCATGACACAGAAATACATGTAGACGGTGTATAGGTATGGTTCTGTGTTATTATGCTTGAATATATTTGTTGTAGAATTTTTTGGGGGGGATCTGGTACGTATGGTATGTACTGTATGTGCACATGTGGAGGCTTGGTGGTGCCCCTCCCCCTAACTTGGCTGCCCTAGGCACTCCAACTTATACACTTCGATGGGGACTGACTGACCTGCCGCCATGTTTTGGATGGTAAGTGGTATTGAAGCATCTCGAGCAGAGGTCTCAAACTCAAATGACTTGGGGGCTGCATAAGTAGGGACAGCAAGGAGAGAGAGAGAGAAGACAGAGAGCCAAAAGAGAGAGAGGAGAGCCAGGAGAGAGAGAGAGAGCGAGAGAGCCAGGAGAGAGAGCCAAAAGAGAGAGAGCGCAAGAGAGCGCGAGAGAGCCAGGAGAGAGAGAGAGGAGAGACAACCAGGAGAGAGAGGGAGGAGAGACAACCAGGAGAGAGAGGGAGGAGAGACAGCCAGGAGAGAGAGGGAGGAGTGACAGCCAGGAGAGAGAGGGAGGAGAGGCAGCCAGGAGAGAGAGGGAGGAGAGACAGCCAAGTGAGAGAGCTAAGAGGATGAGCAATGAGAGGCAGCTAGGAGGATGAGTGAGGAGAGACAGCCAGGGGAGAGAGCAAACACATCCGGGACTAGGGAGCTGTGACATGTTACATTTTTGTTCCTGGGTTTAGAGACAATCTCATACATCTCCTTCTTTAGGTTCAATGGTCTAATGGAGAAGAGGAAACCGTTCATCACGATGGTGAAGGAGTACGGCTCGCCTTTGATCCTCCTACCAGCATTCTCTTATTCGGTGAACAAAGAGGTCTCCCTTCGCGTGCACTACACCATGGAGGACTTTGACCTGAACAGCAAAGTGCTCTTCTTCAACCCGGACTACCTCAGGAACCTGACCGCTTACTGGAAAAGTAAGAAACTCAAGTTTAAACGTCTGTCTTCCGGGCTCATGGTGGTGAGCGCCGCGATGGAGATTTGCCATCAAGTCACTCTCTACGGCTTCTGGCCCTTTTCCCAAGACCTGGATGGAGTTCCGCTCCTTCACCACTATTACGACAATGTTCCACCAAAACCCGGAATCCACTCCATGCCTGAGGAATTTTATCAATACCTACAAATGCACATTCAGGGCTCTCTACGTCTGAACCTGGAACATTGCTAGAAGGTTTTGTGTGGTGCAGCAGAACTTGGGAAGGTCTACCCATCCAGCAGAAGCATCGGAGAGGCATTATAATGTACAGGATGAACTGGTGGGACTATTGAAGCTTTTGATATACACCTCCCTGTTATGATATTTGAAAGTCCGCATGGCCATAAGTTATGAAATAACTACATCGGCCTGGGGTAGTAGCTCTGGGTACGTTAGACCAGGAGTAGGGTGAGAGAGGTTAAAGGAGATGGACAAAATGAAGGGAGAATTGAAGGCAGAGCCAGCTCATTGGTCAAGAGTTTGGGCAGACCAATGCAAGAACAGGGTGGTTTACAGGAACTGACCCCTGTATCTAGTACCTGCACCCAAGTCGTGGCAAGTAACCTGAAAGTAGGGAATAAAGTCAAACACCCAGAGGGACCTACATATAGCCGTAGATAACTACACATGATCCTCAAACCCTGGGGCTCTCAACTATGCAAATAACGACTTCTGCTCCTCAAGTCAACACGTTCCCACTTCCTGTTTCTCATCCATGATCCGTAACTGGCGTCGTTGTCAACCCAGGACGAGGCTCGCGAGTTCTTTTATGAATCAGTGAATTTATTGACCATATGGCCAGGGCCGGTGCTGCCACTAGGCAAACTAGGCAGCCTAGGGCGCACTGCTGTCTAGGGCGCAGTCTCGACCACTAAACCCCCCCCC
>NW_017308252.1:178921-180767 GCF_000935625.1 Nanorana parkeri | reverse complement strand
GCCCCCTAAACCCCCCCCCCTCCCTCCACGGCACCCCCCGGTCTATTTCAAAAGCCAATAGCAGGCTGGCTATTGCACCCGCCCACTGAGTAGAGGAGTGGGACTGAGGGACAACTTTCTCACTCAGGTCCGCTGCTCTGCTCGGTGGGTGGGGGGGTTTCAATAGCCAGCCTGCTATTGGCTATTTCAAATGAAAATAGCCAAAAGCAGTCTGGCTATTGCTCCCGGCTGCTTACATCCACCTGTCCCCTGCGGAAGCTAGCCAGCAGGAGCATGGGGCCGTGAAGGGGGGATTGGGGGTTGTGCCACGGGAGGCTGGGGGCGCAAGTAGCTGGTCTTGCCTAGGGTGCAAAATAGTCTAGCACCGGCCCTGCTTACGGCAATATTGTCCATATTGGAGAGATACAAGAGCACTCTGCTTGCCCTCACAATGGATAGTTTTACAGAGTACAAGGGGCGTTGACTGTCCCCTGGCAACATGAAGGTTTTAGATTTGGAATGATTCATTAACATTACGTGCTGTATCATCATATTTACAATAGGTTGCTGTACACAAAGAATTCTTTATGAAGGTGCGATGGGAAAACAGGAAAACTGACCGTTGTGTTGAACAAAAAGCTTGAGCGGCATTGCCTTGGGCAAAGTACTCAATGAATGAACAGGTGCAAAAAAAAGACAAGAAAGGTGACACGTATGCCATACCCTAAGGGCCTCACCTAACCCAATGCCCCACGCAGTGGCGTAACAATCACCATAGCGACCCAGGCATCCGCTATTGGGCCCGAGGCACATGGGGACCCAGCCGGGAACATCCCCCTTGATGTCATGCGGGCCGCCTGGGTCGCTATGGCATCTGGGGCTGCTGGCTGTCACTGGCGGGTGCGAGGAGAAACGTCTGCCTGTTAGATCACCGACAACCTGCCAGTGATGTGTGCAGCGGCGCGTTCCTCCTCACAGCCGCTGCTGAGTCAGTGACAGCCAGCAGCTGTGGAGGAGGAAGGCTGGGCCTGGCGGCGGAGGAGGCGGGCCCGGCAACAGAAGAAGAGGCAGGGCCCCGGCAACGGAGGAGGCGGGGCCTGCCAGCGACCATGGGGGCGGAGAGCCGATCAGGGGGTTAACAGTTAGAGGTGTGCAGCCCCCCTGAGACCCTGCAGAGCCCACCAGAGTCTATGGTGGGCTCTGCAAGGTCATTCTCAGGTGGGCTTGTTGGTATATCAGGTGGGTTCTGCAAAGGGCATAACTAGAAATCACACGGCCCCATACAAAATTTTGCTACGGGGCCCTGTGATTTCTAGTTACGCCCCTGGCCCCACCCCAAGGACACCTCACTGGAGTGTAGAAAGTTTGATTTTCCATTGGAATAGCTCAAAAGTTCATGCAGGTAAAGTTTTGCCAAATCTGAAGCAAAGTTCACGTAGGTAAAGGAAGATTAAATCCGAAGCAAGATGGAGTCAGGTAAAGAGCAAAATTGCAGTCACACTGGCGAGCGCCATCAGGGCCGGATTTCCCACAAGGCCAACCAAAGCCTGGCCTTGGGGCACCATCAGGGCCGGATTTCCCACAAGGCCAACCAAAGCCCGGCCTCGGGGCACCATCAGGGCCGGATTTCCCACAAGGCCAACCAAAGTCCGGCCTTGGGGCACCATCAGGGCCGGATTTCCCACAAGGCCAACCAAAGCCCAGCCTTGGGGCAGCAGGGAGTAGAGGGGCAGCAGGGAGTAGAGGGGCAGCAAAGGTGTGGAATTCCTATCTCGGAACACCCGTGACATGCAGTTCCGGGTGCCGGGCGGGTAGTTTTTTCTACATTTAGCCCTGCTTTGGGCAAGCAGAGCTAAATGTACAAGGT
>NW_017308252.1:160147-178825 GCF_000935625.1 Nanorana parkeri | reverse complement strand
TAGCAGACCAGTGCCAGGAATCAGAAGGGGGCCGACCCAAACTTGAACCAAAGTCAATATTTGAATAACTGAACGCTTCGGGTACATTTTGAACACGTTTTGAACATCCCATATACCATGCAGACTGCGTTTGCCTTGGAGCTCAACCTGAAGGGATGGCAATGGCGGGGTTTCCAACAACCCCAAATAATTTGAAGTGACACAATGCGGTTTGTCTTCCGCCAGTAAGAGAATTTAGAACTTGAACAGAACATTGGTTGGGATCTTCCTGAAGTCGGACGGCCATCATAGGAAAAGTGTCTCCATGTATTTTGGCCAAAATTTGTATTCATTAAAGAGAAACTTTTTGCAATATTTTTTATGATTTGCGTGAATGTGATCAGCTTAAAGTGGACCTGTCATGGGAGGAACACGGAGGCTTCATTGCCGAGCTCTCCTTCTAAAGGCCCAATCACATACGTTGCCCGCGCCCGTGCGGAGACTTGCTCCCGGGAGTGACAGGTGCTGTGCGTAATTGCAAGCAGCTGCCCGTACCTCTCTATTGGAAGACGCAGCTGCACCCTGCCGCAAGCCGACCCCCGAGCATGCACATCTGCCCAGGTCCGGGTGCCCAAAGTTGGACCCAGACAGTGCACGTCCAAGTGCGGGTGTGCAAGTTCGAGTCGGCGTGTAGCCTCATGCAGTCACATAGGGGGTACGGGTGGCTGCACGCAATTACATGCAGCACCTGTCCCTCCCGGGAGCATAGGCGTGCACACCCGTGTGATTGAGCCCCATAGATACTCGCAGGAATTACTGGTACTGGCGGTTGGAGATTTCTCCATATCTGGGGAATGCATTGGAGTCAATGGGGAGGCAAAATGTCTATGAATGAACTCAGGGCAGATATAAAATACACTGAACAATGCAGCTTCGTATTCACTGACGCATCGTTACATTTATTTCTTATACATAAGCAGTGTAAGCACCTGAATTTGACTCAGTATCAGCCTCCTGCAGTCCCTGTACAGCAGAGCTCATATTGGGAGAGGAAGAAGCAGGGGTGCACTCTGTGAGTGTTTCTGTCGGGTGTAGGCAAATCCCAGCATGCATTTGCCTCTTGGAGCCATGCCCCTAGCCGTCAGAGTCTTGCAATGCCTCGTGGGATTTGTAGTTGCACAACAGCCGGAGTTTGCCCACCCCTGGTCTATGTTTTAGGTTCGAAACCCATTATGGCCACTAGGCGGAGCCGAAGAGCATGGGAATTCTCTACGTTCCTGGGCTCCATCGAATGTGCGGTGATTCCAAAATGGTGACATTTGCTGAGCTGTTCGCCCTGCGAGCGTTTTATAAATATTAGGGATGTCCCGATACCACTTTTTTAAGACCAAGTACAAGTACTGTCCTTTGCGTACTCGCCGATACCAAGTACCGATACTTTTTCTTAAAGGGACATGTGACAGTTTTTTCTAGAACGACACAAACTGATGATTTTAGGGCAGTTGCTCACCGGGGCTAAATACAGATGTCACCAGAACTGAATGCATGTCCCCACAGCCAAATACATGTCCCCAAAGCAGAACACAAGTCCCCATAGCCAAACCCATGTCCCCACAGCCAAACCCATGTCCCCACAGCAAAATACATGTCCCCAAAGAAGAATACATGTCCCCACAGCTAAATACACGTCCCCAAAGAAGAATACATGTCCCCACAGCTAAATACATGTCCCCAAAGAAGAATACATGTCCCCACAGCTAAATACATGTCCCCAAAGAAGAATACATGTCCCCACAGCAAAATACATGTCCCCGCAGCAGAACACATGTCCCCACAGCCAAATACATGTCCCCAAAGCAGAACACAAGTCCCCACAGCCAAATACATGTCCCCACAGCCAAATACATGTCCCCACAGCCAAATACATGTCCCCACAGCCAAATACATGTACCCACAGACGAACACATGTCCCCAAAGCAGAACACATTCCCTAAAGCAGAACACATTCCCTAAAGCAGAACACATGTCCCCACAGCCAAATACATGTCCCCAAAGCAGAATACATGTTCTCAAAGCAGAACACCTGTCCCTAAGACAGAATAGTATTCTGCTTTGGGGACATGTCTTCTGCTTTGGGGACATGTATCCTGCTTTGGGGACATGTATTCTGAGAACACATGTTCCCAAAGTAGAATTCATCTCACTAGGCTGCGTGTCGATCTCACCCGGGTGACATGTGGACACCTGCAGTGGCTCTGCAGGCACTCCACCTCCCAGGCGATGCTAGGACCCAGCCTCCTCCACGTCCGGACCGTTGATGCTGGGCCCCGGCCTCCTCCAACGCAGACCATCTCCGTCGGCCGTCCAGGCAACCATCTCTGCTCTCCCCTGTCAGTGGGCAGCAGGAACCCCCAGCTTCTAGCCCTGGGGGCGGCCGCTCCGGCTGCACCGCCGGTAGTTCCACCCCTGTGGCTGTCCATGGCTGTGCCTGCGCCGGGAAGGAGGACAAGCAGAAGATAAAGAACCAGACAGGCTCTGCCATGGACAGCTACTTGCAGGTCCCCAGCAGGCTGCCGAGGTCCCCACAAGCGCAGGAACTCAGCAGCCGCTGCGATTTAAAAATTTAAAGGGCCGATATCGGCCCTAAGAATCGGGGCATTTTTACGAGTACAAGTACTCGTGAAAATGCCTGGTATCGGCCTCGATACCGATACTAGTATCGTTATCAGGACATCCCTAATAAATACACCCCTGAACTGCCATCTAAACCAACGTTGCTGTGTAATCTGTTGTCACCCTGTCACAGGAAGTGGTAAAATAAGGCATCAACTGGCAAGATCGGCAGCTAATAGGAGGACTCTGAAAAACTGATGCAGTAATGCTGCTGTCATTCTTTGCTTTACCCATAGTGCCATTGGAGCTCTATCTGCCAACCTCCCCCCAACCCTCCCTCCTGCTAGGTATACTCCCCACTACAGGCCTCTGATTATTGAGTGACCCGGACCTGTATGGATTCCAGCCAGCCAGGAGACACAGCAATCCCAGTTCATAGATAATCCTTGGCACAGGCTGTATGGAAGCAGAGGACTTCATATAAACACGGAATGGAAAGCAGACTCTGGAAGAACAGGATCGGTCTGCTCCTGGCAGTAACATACGCTTTAAAGAGAACCCGTCACCAAAATTGCAGGTCCAAGATTTTAAAGGTTTACTTGCAGCGTTTTTCCTGTCAATAAATTATTTTTGTATTCACTTGCAATGTGCCTCTGAACTTGAATATGTGACTACTACAGAAAGAGGGGCGAGAGGATTTAGAACTGAGTGGATGCCATTTGCACATCACTACCGTCAATGGATGGCGCTGAAGAGCATTGGAAATTGCTGCGCTCCTCTGCACCTAGTGATGGTGTCGCTGTGCGAACGGCATCCGCCCCGCGTATAGTTATTGGCCCCAAAAAGACAATTCCCTTTGATACAATTTTGCATCGTTTATAAGGTTTATTACTGTCACAAGGGGCCCCCAATAATATAAATGTAGAGACGGGTACTCCTGAAAGGGGACATTAAGGGGTCTACTAGATCCGTGATGTCTCCAGTCCATGGGGATTGAGGACCGTAAGTCTCTGATATGATGCACACTCAGCTGGACGGGATCGGACACCTCAGAACTGGACGCTTCTGAGTTCAGGTTAACTAGAGGAGACTGGTAAATGGCAGCACTCGGACGTGGTCTGCAGCTCTCCCGGGGGTTACAGTGGAGGGCTAGGTAGTAGTGATGGGCTGAACACTCCCGTTATCGGTTCGAATGGGGATCCGGGTACTGCCCTGGGGGACATGTATGGGGATCCGGGTACTGCCCTGCGGGACATGTATGGGGATCCGGGTACTGTCCTGGGGGACATGAATGGGGGTCCGGGTACTGCCCTGGGGGACATGTATGGGGATCCGGGCACTGCCCTGGGGGACATGTATGGGGATCCGAGTACTGCCCTAGGGGACATGTATGGGGATCCGAGTACTGCCCTAGGGGACATGTATGGGGATCTGGGTACTGCCCTGGGGGACATGTATGGGGATCCGGGTACTGCCCTGGGGGGACATGTATGGGGGTCCGGGTACTGCCCTGGGGGACATGTATGGGGGGTCCGGGTACTGCCCTGGGGGACATGTATGGGGATCCGAGTACTGCTCTGGGGGACATGTATGGGGATCCGAGTACTGCCCTAGGGGACAGGAATCAATTAAAAAAACAAACAAAAAAAGTTTATAAAGGAGCAGTGATTTTAACATGTTAGGTTATAAAGATGGCCGAGGCAGAAGAAAAGGTGAATAGCGAGGGGTGACGAGAAGCTCGGGAGGCACACGTGTGGATTAGCCAGGCAAGCGGCAGATTCCAGCAAAGCCTGAAGCCGACAGGTGCAGTCTCTCTGGAATGTTTGGGGTTAACAAGGTGAAAGTAATATGTGGTTAAGTTGACAGAGAATGACGCAATGACACCTGTGACAGGAAAGAGACACGCTGCCCCAGGTGTCACCACACTGACCAGCTCAACGCACAACCCGCCGTGTCACCGATGTGCCTGATCATATCATGGGGACGCACTGGAAGACCATCCTGAGTCTCTGCATTGTGCTGGTATGTTACCTCCGCTACAGGACTCTGCATCCTCCACCTCAACCTCCACCCTACCAGTAAGTCTCCGCGGCTATCAAATACTGAGGAAAGAAGAGCGGAAGGAAGGGTGAGGAGAGTACAGGAGAGCACAGGATAGAGGAGAGGAGAAAGGGAAGAGGAGAAGAAAGGAGGAGAGAGGAGGGGAGGAGAGAAGGATAAAGCAGGGAGTGAGTAGAGAGGAGAAAAGGGGAGATGAGAGTAGTGTAGAAGTAGGGGAGGTGTGAAGGGGGAAGAGAAAAGAGGGGGGGGGAGGCGAAAAGAAGAGAGAAAAGGGAAGAGGAGAGAAGAGGAGAGAGGAGAGAAGAGGAGAGAGGAGAGAAAAGGGAAGAGCAGAGAAGAAGAGAAAGGAGAGGAGGAGAAAAGAGAGAAAAGTGAAGAGGAGAGAAGAGAAAGGAGAGGAGAAAAGGAGAAGAGAGAAAAGTGGAGAGGAGAAAGGAGAGGAGAAAAGAAGAGGAAGAAAAGGAGAGGAGAAAAGAAGAGGAGAGAAGAAGAAGAAAGGAGAAAAGGAGAAGACAGAAAATTGAAGAAGAGGAGAGAAGAGGAGAATAGGAGAGAAAAGTGAAGAGGAGAGAGGAGGAGAAAGGAGAGGAGGAAAGAAGAGAAGAGAGAAAAGTGAAGAGGAGAGAAGAGAAAGGAGAGGAGAAAAGAAGAGAAGAGAGAAAAGTGGAGAGGAGAAAGGAGAGGAGAAAAGAAGAGGAAGAAAAGGAGAGGAGAAAAGAAGAGGAAGAAAAGGAGAGGAGAAAAGAAGAGGAAGAAAAGGAGAGGAGAAAAGAAGAGGAGAGAAGAAGAAGAAAGGAGAAAAGGAGAAGACAGAAAATTGAAGAAGAGGAGAGAAGAGTAGAATAGGAGAGAAAAGTGAAGAGGAGAGAAGAAGGGAAAGGAAAGGAGAAAAGACGGGAGAGGAGGAGAAAGGAGATGAGAAAAGAAGAGAAGAGGACAGAAGGAAAAAAAGGGGGGACTGAGTATCAAGGAGAAAAGAGGAGATGAGGGTAGTGGAGAAATGGGGGTGGGTGAAGGGGGAAGAGAAAAGAGGGAAGAAAGGAAAGGAGAGGGGAGATGAGAATTTAACAGTAAGGAAGAGAGGAAATGAGTGGGGAAATGGGAGAGATGGGGAGGAAGGGAAGTGAGGAGATAAGAAGAGGAGAGAGGGGAGCACAGAGGGGAGGCGGAGGGAGGATGAGAGGTAGAGGGAGAGAGAAGTGGAGAGAAGAGAGAGAGCAAAGCAAGGAGAGGAGAATGATGAGGGTGAGGAGAGGAGAAGAGAGGGTCTGGGAGAGAACAAGACAAAGGAAAGTGGTTGAGAACGAGAGGAGAAAAGAGAAGAGAATATGGAAGAAAGAGAAGGAGAGGAGAGAAGTGTAAAGAAGAGAGTGAAAATCAGGGGAGAAGATAACAGGGAGCAGGGAGTAGAGGAGTGGGGAAGAGAAAGAGAAGAGAAGAAGAGTGAGATGAAAGAAGGTAGGGGAGAGAAGAGGAAAGATGAGAGGAGAGAAGAAGGAAGGGGAATGAAGGAGCGGAGAGAAGAGAGTGGAAATCAGAGGTGAAGAGAGGAGAGAATAAGGAAGGAGAAGGGGTAGAAGAGGAGTGATGAGAGTGAAGATGAGATAAGAGAATAAGAAAGGAGAGGAGAGTGAAGAGAGTGGAGATGAGAGGAGAAGAGAGGAGAGAAGAGGTAAAGAGAGGGTAAGAGAGAAGAGTGAAGATGAAAATGGAGAGTGGAATTGAGAGGAGAAAAGAAGAGAGAAGAAGGAAGGGGAAGGAAAGAGAGGAGAGACAAGTAGAGAAAAGAGTGGAGATGAGAAGAGAGGAGGGGGGAGTAGAGGAGTGGAGAAGAGAAAGAGAAGAGGTGAGATGATAAAATAAAAGAGAGAAGAGCAGATGAGATGAAAGAAGGTAGGGGAGGAGAGGAGAAGAAAGGAGAGAAGAAGGAAGGGGAAGGAAGGAGAGGAGAGAGTGGAAAAGGTGAAGATAAGAGAGGAGAGGGGAGTAGAGGAGAGGAAAGGAGAGAAGAAGAGAGGAGAGGAGTGGGGAAAGGAAAGAAGAAGAGAGGAGAGGAGTGGGGAAGGGAAAGGAAAGAAGAAGAGAGGGGAGGAGAGGGGAGGAGTGGGGAAGGGAAAGGAGAGAAGAAGAGAGGAGAGGAAAGGAGAGAAGAAGAGAGGAGAGGGGAGGAGAGGAGTGGGGAAGGGAAAAGGAAAGAAGAAGAGAGGAGAGGGGAGTAGAGGAGTGGGGAAGGGAAAGGAGAGAAGAAGAGAGGAGAGGGGAGGAGAGGAAAGGAGAGAAGATGAGAGGAGAGGGGAGTAGAGGAGTGGGGAAAGGAAAGAAGAAGAGAGGAGAGGGGAAGGGAAAGGAAAGGAAAGAAGAAGAGAGGAGAAGGGAAGGGAAAGGAAAGGAAAGAAGAAGAGAGGAGAGGGGAAGGGAAAGGAAAGGAAAGAAGAAGAGAGGAGAGGAGTAGGCAAGGGAAAGGAAAGAAGAAGAGAGGAGAGGAGTGGGGAAGTGAAAGGAAAGAAGAAGAGAGGAGAGGGGAGTAGAGTAGAGGAAAGGAGAGAAGAAGAGAGGAGAGGGGAGTAGAGGAGAGGAAAGGAGAGAAGAAGAGAGGAGAGGGGAGGGGAGGAGTGGGGAAGGGAAAGGAGAGAAGAAGAGAGGAGAGGAAAGGAGAGAAGAAGAGAGGAGAGGGGAGGAGAGGAGTGGGGAAGGGAAAAGGAAAGAAGAAGAGAGGAGAGGGGAGTAGAGGAGTGGGGAAGGGAAAGGAGAGAAGAAGAGAGGAGAGGGGAGGAGAGGAAAGGAGAGAAGATGAGAGGAGAGGGGAGTAGAGGAGTGGGGAAAGGAAAGAAGAAGAGAGGAGAGGGGAAGGGAAAGGAAAGGAAAGAAGAAGAGAGGAGAAGGGAAGGGAAAGGAAAGGAAAGAAGAAGAGAGGAGAGGGGAAGGGAAAGGAAAGGAAAGAAGAAGAGAGGAGAGGAGTAGGCAAGGGAAAGGAAAGAAGAAGAGAGGAGAGGAGTGGGGAAGTGAAAGGAAAGAAGAAGAGAGGAGAGGGGAGGAGAGGAGAGGAAAGGAGAGAAGAAGAGAGGAGAGGGGAGTAGAGTAGAGGAAAGGAGAGAAGAAGAGAGGAGAGGGGAGTAGAGGAGTGGGGAAGGGAAAGGAGAGAAGAAGAGAGGAGAGGGGAAGGGAAAGGAAAGGAAAGAAGAGAGGGGAGTAGAGGAGTGGGGAAGGGAAAGGAGAGAAGAAGAGAGGAGAGGAGTGGGCAAGGAAAAGGAAAGAAGAAGAGAGGAGAGGGGAGTAGAGTAGAGGAAAGGAGAGAAGAAGAGAGGAGAGGTGAGTAGAGAAGAGGAAAGGAGAGAAGAAGAGAGGAGAGGGGAAGGGAAAGGAGAGAAGAAGAGAGGAGAGGGGAGGAGAGGAGTGGGGAAGGGAAAGGAGAAGGTTAGGAGATAGCGGGGACACGGTCGGGAACGATAGGAGGACTGGAGCGCCTCATTGTAATGTCCTGTCATTCCTTATTACAGGACAAGGAGAATGAAGCCTGCGCTGTCCCCGGGGGAATGTTCACATCTGAGGTCTCTGGTACTGAACTCGGTGATGAGAATGTGAGTGAAGCTTTTCTTGTGTCATGTGATAGGAATTTGTAATAAAGTGTAACAGAGAAAATCCTGAGCTTGTGCAGAGCTGAGGTGGCGCTCAGGACCTCACCGCACAGCATGCTGGGAGTATTGTTAGCGGGAACTGAACTCTTCCACGATTGGGTCGTCTCCAACTCTTGTATCCGAGCCGAGCTCAAAGTACAAATGTCGGGTTTAGGACAGACGAGTGGTCCGAGGTCCCCTGTCCCGATCTCTGGTATGTAGCCATGTTATCAGTAAGCACATACGTGACCTTCCTTGTCAGGGGGAATACAGAGCAGAGACACCGGGACATGATACATTGTTACGATACAATATGTAGGGAGTCAATCTGTGCAGGGAGAAGACCCCTCCAACCAACATACTGTGCACATGGTTACACCGCACTTCCCAACGATTAAAGTCTACTCCAGCCAACACAGATTTGTGGTTATCACAGAGAGTAGGGAACGGTTAAACCTTCATCAGTTGTTCCTTCTGGTCCCCCCGGATGATGCAGTGTACAGCCAAAGAAGAACCCTTGCAGATGGTTCCACAACCAACCTATACATCAACCAAATGTCAAGTCTGATCCGCTTTGAAGCCCATCCACGTCTACCTCTATCGGGAAGGTTGTCTTCCTTCCACGTCTACCTCTATTGGGAAGGTTCCACGTCTACATCTATCGGTAAGGTTGTCTTCCTTCCAGGTCTACATCTATTGGGAAGGTTCCACGTCTACATCTATCGGTAAGGTTGTCTTCCTTCCACGTCTACATCTATTGGGAAGGTTGTCTTCCTTCCACGTCTACGTCTTCATCTATCGGGAAGGTTGTCTTCCTTCCACGTCTACGCCTTCATCTATCGGGAAGGTTGTCTTCCTTCCACATCTACCTCAATCGGGAAGGTTGTCTTCCTTCCACGTCTACCTCTTTCGGGAAGGTTGTCTTCCTTCCACGTCTACCTCTATCGGGAAGGGTGTCTTCCTTCCACGTCTACCTCTATCGGGATGGGTGTCTTCCTTCCACGTCTACCTCTATCGGGATGGGTGTCTTCCTTCCACGTCTACATCTATCGGGAAGCGTGTCTTCCTTCCACGTCTACATCTACATCTATTGGGAAGGTTGTCTTCCTTCCACGTCTACCTCTATCGAGGAGGTTGTCTTCCTTCCACGTCTACATCTATCAGGAAGGTTGCCTTCCTTCCACGTCTACCGGGAAGGTTGTCTTCCTTCCATGTCTACATCTACATCTATTGGGAATGTTGTTGGGTGTCTTCCTTCCACGTCTACCTCTATCGGGATGGGTGTCTTCCTTCCACGTCTACCTCTATCGGGATGGGTGTCTTCCTTCCACGTCTACATCTATCGGGAAGCGTGTCTTCCTTCCACGTCTACATCTACATCTATTGGGAAGGTTGTCTTCCTTCCACGTCTACCTCTATCGAGGAGGTTGTCTTCCTTCCACGTCTACATCTATCAGGAAGGTTGCCTTCCTTCCACGTCTACCGGGAAGGTTGTCTTCCTTCCATGTCTACATCTACATCTATTGGGAATGTTGTCTTCTTTCCACGTCTACATCTTCATCTATCAGGAAAGTTGTCTTCCTTCCACGTCTACATCTACGTCTATTGGGAAGGTTGTCTTGCTCCCTACTCATTAGAACAGCTACCGAGCACCACCTGGATCAACAAGTGGAGCCATCCAAAATGGCCGAGCTGAGGGGTACTCCTTAGAGAGATGGCCGCCATTTATGTTCAGGTTTCAATTACCAATAAACAGGGAACCTTTCTTAAGTGAAGTTACATTTTTGAACCCCCTCAAACCTCCTCCTGTCCAATCTGCGTGCCCGCAGGGACCCCGGTGCACAGCAAAGGCTCCTGCGCCACCTTGGCGGTCCATGATGCTGAAGCACCGGCACACGGCCAGGGGTCTCCTCCAAGGATCACTTTATTTCAGAGCAAAACAGCTCTTAGAGGTGGACCTGAACTGTCAAAAGAACCTCTTTGGAATGACCCGGCACATGTATGTTATCTGTTCTCTGCCAAAGGGGAGGGCCATTGTTCATGCAGAACAGCTGATTTTGGTTGGGAACCATTCTTCAAAGCCCCATCGTTTTTTTGGTCACTGGGTCACCTGCCAACATGGACCCAAAGTCTTCGAAGGCTTTCAGCTGAATATTATGTACTCTCGTTTGGGGGTTTATTGCAACATTGAGAAGTTGTGTTAAGAACACAGGCGTGTACACATGATGGATCAATCATAGATGGATGGAGTTGGCTTTTCCATTGCAGTCATTCACTGCAGGTCTACAATATTCACCTGGGATGTGTTGAGTGTCTGCGCCTCCAGGTCCTGATGCTGGGCTTGTTCCTCAGCCCTACAGGCAATAGCCATACCCTTCACACCCAACTAATAAAGTTTGATAAAGGCTGAAGGGCATCACCAGGTCCTGATGCTGGGCTTGTTCCTCAGCCCTACAGGCAATAGCCATACCCTTCACACCCAACTAATAAAGTTTGATAAGGCTGAAGGGCATCACCAGGTCCTGATGCTGGGCTTGTTCCTCAGCCCTACAGGCAATAGCCATACCCTCCACACCAACCTAATAAAGTTTGATAAGGCTGAAGGGCATCACCAGGTCCTGATGCTGGGCTTGTTCCTCAGCCCTACAGGCAATAGCCATACCCTCCACACCAACCTAATGAAGTATGATAAGGCTGAAGGGCATCACCAGGTCCTGATGCTGGGCTTGTTCCTCAGCCCTACAGGCAATAGCCATACCTTCCACACCAACCTAATGAAGTATGATAAAGGCTGAAGGGCATCACCAGGTCCTGATGCTGGGCTTGTTCCTCAGCCCTACAGGCAATAGCCATACTCTCCACACCAACATAATGAAGTATGATAAAGGCTGAAGGGCATCACCAGGTCCTGATGCTGGGCTTGTTCCTCAGCCCTACAGGCAATAGCCATACTCTCCACACCAACCTTATGAAGTATGATAAGGCTGAAGGGCAGGAGGCTGCACTGCAACAATGTGTCCCATCTGTGGAACAAGCTCTGACCTAAAAGTGTCCCTATCTAGTGTCATAGCCCTAGTAGAGTGCTACTGTCACAATCTGGGATCAGGCTCAGAGTCCAGTAGCTAAAACAGCAGGAAAATTTGTGGTATAACAGGACGGGTTGGGTAGTAGAATAGGAGAAGGCAGAAGCGTAGTCGGAGAATAAGCCGAGGTCAGTAGCCAAAGGTATCCCTACGCATAATGCCAACAACTCCGATCTCTTCATCTAAGGCCATGTCATCAAACCCTTTCTCCAAGAACCTCAGTTTGATAACTTCATATTGTTGGAAATGATCATCAGAGGTATCACTGTCGCTGGGAATACGTTGAGACCAATGGTATCAGGAATGTAGCCATGTGTATCAGTAGATTTGAGGGTTGTCTTAGTCAATGTTCTACCTAGGACACCATGATGGATCATAAAACAATGTCCTTATCTGTGGGCTGTAAGACTCGCTGGATTTACGAGTAGACGTAGAATGGGATATAAACTGTTTTATTGACCCTAAACCAGGTTTTTATGACGCCTTCTGATCTATAACATGGAATGTATTATTAGGAGGAAAACCTAATTATATCCTTAAAAGAGAACTATGAGGTCAGTGTTTTCCCCATAGTTCTCCTAAGGGTCACAGGAGGACATAAACTAGCGTCCTCCCGTCACCCAAAGCTCAGTATAGTTATTACTGCCGAGATCCTCCCAGCTGCGTGTTTGTTTAGAACTATGAGGCTGGGGGAAAATCACTCGCCTCATAGTTCTCCTTTAAGCAGAAATGTGTGTTCTATACCCTTACTGGTTAATGGTGATGTCTATATGCTTTGATGCCCTTGATGATGTGACGTCCTAGTGGGTGAAACGCGTTGTTTCCCAGAAAGGTCACAGTCCTCATCCACAGAACTATTTGGGAGGTCCCAGTGTGCAGTTATCCCCTAAGCAAGTGCTGTTGCCAAACATAAAGTTGGGAAGATTGCTATTAGCATGAAGCGACGTATTAAGCTTGGCACAGTGAAAATATAGGTAGGTGGGTGTATGTGGTCCAGGCCGTCCATGATTACTATTGTTGTTGGTTAATTAAAATAATCCACAGTGGGCCCACAGTGTAGAAACATTTGGGTTCTTCCTTTGGGTCCATTGATTTGTTTTGATTGTTATGACTGCCCATTTATTGCAGTCACAGCTGGACCACTATCACACCCGTCCCTATGCCATTGCCGGCACTCATTGTTTTATCCACTAGGAAGAGAAGTGCCTGAGTTTTCCTTCTTTTGGTGAGACCGCTGCACCTGCTGTGCCCATTATGAGGGGCCCCCACCATCCCTGTGCTGAGTTCCCGGGTCTGTACCCCCGCTGTGCCCATTATGAGGGGTACCCACCATCCCTGTGCTGAGTTCTTGGGTCTGTACCCCCGCTGTGCCCATTATGAGGGGTACCCACCATCCCTGTGCTGAGTTCTTGGGTCTGTACACCCGCTGTGCCCATTATGAGGGGCTCCCCCCATCCCTGTGCTGAGTTCCCGGGTCTGTACACCCGCTGTGCCCATTATGAGGGGCTCCCACCATCCCTGTGCTGAGTTCCCGGGTCTGTACACCCGCTGTGCCCATTATGAGGACATTTTTTAGCTTATCCAAGCCACAGGAACATGCCCCAGTATTTATATTCACACGGGTAGCACAGACACCTTCATCCAGTCACACGTGGAATGTGTAGATGTTGATTGTCCAAGATGGGCATGTCGAGAGGTCTGAAGGTTGGGGACCCCCTTTGTTATAGGTACATAATCCCATCCTTGAGGGTCAAGGCACCTGCACAGATATTAAACCTGTGACTCCCATGGCTGAGGGGGGGAGACATTTTATGTACAATGATAAGCAGAACTTTCCATCGTTCTCTGTGAACTCTTTCATGAACAATGTTTCTTTCTTCCTGTCTCTCTGTAGATTTAGAGAGCAAAAATTTATTGAGGTGGTGAGGGCTCTTCAGGGGTGTCCTTGGAAAGAAGATAAGAAAGTACGCGACCTGCTAAAGTAAGTAAAGAAGCCAATAAAATTGATCACATTCTGTGTGTGTACTTACATTGGAGGTCAGGCAACAAAAGATTCTTTTGTACTTTTCAAAGGCAAATTAAAAAAAACAAAAACCACCCACCGGCACATTCTCAGGTTTCATATTATGCCGTGGTGTAAAGCGCGCCGCCACTGGACTCTAGAGAAGTGGAGGCGTGGTCTCTGGAGTGACCAATCACGCTTCTCTGTCTGGCAATCCGATGGACGTGTCTGGGTTTGGCGGTTGCCAGGAGAGCGGTACTTACCTGACTGCATTGTGCCAAGTGTAAAGTTTGGTGGAGTGGGGATTATGGTGTGGGGGGGAGGGGTTGTCCTTCAGGGGTTGGGCTCCGCCCCTTAGTTCCAGTGAAGGGAACTCTTAAGGCATCAGCATACCAAGACATTTTGGACAATTTCATGCTCCCAACTTTGTGGGAGGAGTTTGGGGACGGCCCCTTCCTGTTCCAACATGACCGCGCACCAGTGCACAAAGCAAGGTCCATAAAGACATGGATGGGGGAGTTTGGGGTGGAGGAACGTGACTGGCCGCACAGAGTCCTGACCTCAACCCCATAGAACACCTTTGGGAGGAATTAGAGCGGAGACTGCAAGATATTAAATTCACATTTCTCCTCAGTATACACTCAGGAAAAAGACGGGTGTAATGGAGATAAGAAGGTGAGCAGCTTGGGCCGTCAGTGTTAGAATACACATTACTGTGTTTATAGCAACAACTCCTGCAGTATACAATTTCAGCCACTAGATGGCAGTGTTTATAAATTCTGTTATATATATATATCTATGGTAGATACTCTGTTGTGTTGAAAAAGGTTGTCACCATCAGGAAAACTTATTTGAAAAATGCCATGCAGCCATCGCTGGAGTGCATGTAGATAGAAAGAGGGTGCAAAGGGATCCTCAATTAAGGAGGAAAAAGAAAAAAAATAGGTGAAAGGAAGAAATGTTTTAAATTGCATTAATGAGATTTTGATATTGATTTAAAACAGTGAACAGAACAAATGTCATCCATTTGGGGATTAGATGATGATTAACTGCCTCCGTGCCGGCCATAGTAAAAAAACGGCCGGCCCGGAGCTCTCTAGCTCTAGATCACCCCCTCAGACCCCCCAGCGGCGCGCGAGCGGGAAATGGCCGCAATTTAAAAACAGGCAGCGATGCCTGTTAACATACAAGCGATCCGCGGGTCTTCTTTTTCAAGCCCCTTCACTCTGTGGCTTGAAAAAGAAGACCCACTCTTCGAAACGCGTAGCCAGTTTGAACACTTTCACCCACCACCTCCGCCACTCGTTCTCAACCGCTGTACCTCACAGACACACCGCTCGCTGCTTCAGGCTCGCTGCTTCGGGCTCGCTGCTCGTGCCCTCCAGCGGTGTAGTCTCACCCCGACCTCAACATCCACCTCCAGGTTATCTTCCTCACCATTGGCTTCCCCCGGACATTCCCTGCCTGACAGCATCAACTGTTCACCGCGGCCCCCCCACACACACACAGTTCTCAGGCACACATCCGTTAGCAGCCAGCACGTTTCAGACAGCCAGTCCTTCTCCCAAACCCGAGCCTGCCCCCCCCCCCTCCGATCCCTGCCACACTAAACGTCTGACCCAGATCCCCTTTGACATCGTATTCTTCCCAGCACCAACTATTGCCACATTACCCTGCCCACCACCACCAGCAACCCTGGACTCCCAATTCATCCACACTTCGTCGCTGACAACGCGCTAGTACCCACACCCTGGTAAGTCTCATTCCATTATTCCCTTATTATCTTTTCTTGCTCAGTCACCACTTGGTAGTGCGCTTCTGTATTTTTTGTCTTCTCTATCAGTAAAACGTTGGACACCCCGGTCCGCAATTTTAGGAGCCGCACACCAAGTACCGCAACCGACATTTGTTTACCCTCACCTCAGGGGCAGCGCTGCATTAGAGGACATTCCTCCCAATTTTTTCGTGGTAAAAGCTTTTAAAGTGTCGCCTATGGCCAATTTTGGGTATGGTAGATTTCTGCGATGTCGCGGGTGCGCGCAATTTTAAAGCTTGACATGTTTGGTGTCTATTTACCCGACGTGACCACGACTTTTATATTTTACCAAAAAACTGGGTAATAATAAATGTTTCCTAACATAATGTTTAAAAAAAACGATTTTTTTCAAAATTTTCAGTAATTTTTCCTAATTATAGTAAAAAATAAAACCCGTAGTGGTGAATAAATACCACCAAAAGAAAGCCCTATCTGTCCCCCAAAAAATGGTATAAAATTTATTTCCGTACAGCGCTGCATGACGGAATAAATGTCAGTCAAAGTACCGCAGCGCTGAATACTGAAAAATGGCCGGGCCAGGAAGGGGGTGTAACACCTGGTCTTGCAGTGGTTAATATACGAATTCTTGCTCATTGCTCAGGGCGGAGTTTCAAAAATGTTGCAACGCCTCCTACTCAGCCTTCGTGACGCAGGAGAACACTCCAATCGGACGCACAATCCACTTTGATGGACATGAAGGAAAGAAGAAGGTCACCGAGAGCCTTCACAGCCTGTTCCCAAAGGTGGGTCATGGCCAAGAAACCGAGTTCTGTCATTTCTTTCTAGAGATCGATTTCAGGCTGTCCGGGTCTGCGAAACACAAAACTGGTGAACGGAAAGGTAAACTCATGGTGGGGTAGGGCTGGTATACGGGGGGCTACTGCCAATGCTGGACCGCCTTAAAGGAGAACTAGTGAAAATCACTCAGCCTCATAGTTCTAGCCCACCTGTGATGAGGGGGCGGGTACAGCTGGCTCTGCCTCTGGATAGGCAGAGCCAGCTGTCACTCACGCAGCTGGGTGGATCCAGACAGTATTGTCGGGATCCGTCCCGGCTGCGGCGTCTCAGTATACCGCGAGCTGTGGCTCCCTATATACTGAGCTTAGGCTGACGGGAGGACGCTAGTGTGTGTTCTCCCGTGACCCTTAGAACTATGAGATGAGTGATTTTCACTCCTCCTCATAGTTCTAGCCGACCTGTGACAATGAGACTGTCGCAGGTCGGCTCAGTAGATCGGGAGGTGAGGGAACACATACCGGCGTTCGCTCACCTCTCGATCCTGTCACGGCTCTCTGCCGTGACAGGGGAGAGACTGGATTCCCCCCTCCCCGCTCTGATCCTCCAGCGCTGACTGGCGGAATGGACAGGGGAGGGGGCGGGCACAGCTGCCTCTGCACGTCGGTCCCGGTGATCGGTGGTCGATTGGTAGGGTCTGCTGCAGACCTCACCAATCGATCCTGCACAATCCTTCCGGCCAGCATTCACTGAAAGAGCGCTGGCCTGAAAGGATCCGGGTGCCGGCGCAGACTCAGCTACACGGTCTGCATCCGACAGAGATGCAGACCGTGTAGCTGCTCCCACAAGTCAGGTACGCGGTCCTTGACTTGTGAGCGGGCTGCGGGCCACAAAGTGACAGCCCGCGGGCCGGTACATTTGCCGCCCCGCCGGAATCTGCCGCCCGAGGCAAACGGCCTTGTTTGCCTCGCGGCAGATATGCCCCTGCCTGGATGGTGGGGGGGGGGTTATGACTTTCAGTGTAAATAAGTCAACATTTTAGATGCGGGGCCATGGATTTTTGTACTGTTTTGGTTGTTGTATCTTCGAAATGAGTTACACCTAATCCTGTCCTCGAAGTCATGAATGGAGCTCCAATAAGGTGGAATTGTAAACAAAGTTTCATCTCTCTTTTATCGTAGAATTCCCCCTTCCAGAAGCCATTCAAAAGCTGTGCAGTGGTGGGCAATGGCGGAATTTTAAACAACAGCTTTTGCGGCGCTGAAATCGACCACGCTGACTTTGTGTTTAGGTAAGAGCAAAGATAAGACTATCCCCAAAAAAAGAGAAACCCAACTTGACTGAGAGAGTCTCCCACCTAAAGTCATAACATTTTATGTTGATTTCAATGTTTGTAAATGTTTAAAAAAAAAAAAAAACACTTGTTTCTATGCACACTGTAGTGCTAAGGCCCCGTTCACACTGAGCGGTTCATTGCGCGATTTCCACCGCGAAAATCACGCACATTTCGCGATGTCGCTCTACGTAGCTCGTCCAATGCATTTCAATGGAGCTGTTCACATCTCACAGCTCAATGTCGCCTGTAGCTCGTCGCTCGTACGTGACCCTTTTTCCCGCGGATGTCGTGCGATTCGGCTCCGACAGACTGTATGGTGTCGCGCATTACCGGCGATATTGCGCTACTTGGTCGCGCTACAGAAGGGGTCACTTTTGCACTGCAAGAGGGAAGGAAAGAATGATGTCACATCAAGATCGCTGTTGATTGGTTACAGCCCAATGTAGCAGCGACGAAGTCCCGCCCCAAAAAACGTGCTACGTAGCGCGATAAAATGTGCACTGTCACTCAATATCGCGCAATGAAGCTCCTAGCCGCTCAGCGAAAAATCGCGCGAAAAAACGCGCAATATACACGTCGCTCAGTGTGAATGGGGTGTTAGTGTTGTTTGGCATCTGCTGGACTTTAGCCCTCGTTCACACCTGAACGTTTTGTAGCGCGTTCTACGCTCGACGAACGCTCTACAAAACGCTCAAAAATATAAATCCCATTGTATTTAATGGTCTCGTTCCCACTTTGGCGTATTTCCGCCCGTCCCTAACGCGCTACAAAACGGCCCACGCCTGAAAAGGTACAGGTACTACTTTGGGATACAGCCAAGTAGCCTTCGGAAACGCGCGACTTTTTTACCACATATGCAATACGCCTAGGTGTGAACGAGACCTTACTCAGCACTGCAGCTCAGTCCTCTACAGTGCACACCTGTTCTAGTCAGGAGTGTTTAAGTTGACTGCTGGATATTCAGCCTATGCCTGATCAACAGTCCGTCCTCTTATGACCTCGGGGTTTGCAAATGTATTCAACAACACCTCTGTTTTTAACCTTACATTACATATACAAGGTTCTGCTTCCTGCTTTGCAGTGCTAACAGGCATCCCAACCTGCAAAACCTTATTTCAGGGAGGTTCCCGTCTCATTTCAGGGAGGTGCCCTTTCTGTTTTTTGGGGGTTTTTTTTACAGTGGCCGTCGTCAGAATATAAAATAAATAATAATGATAATATATATATAGATGTACAGGTGAAACTGGAATAATTAGAATATCGTGCAAAGTTCATTTATTTCACTAATGCAACTTAAAAGGTGAAACTAATATATGAGAGAGACTCATTACATGCAAAGCAAGATAATTCAAGCCGTGATTTGTCATCATTGTGATGATTATGGCTTACAGCTCATGAAAACCCCAAGAACCCCAAATCCACAACCTCAAAAAAGTAGA
>NW_017308252.1:156244-158883 GCF_000935625.1 Nanorana parkeri | reverse complement strand
TTAAAAAAAAAAAAAAACACTTGTTTCTATGCACACTGTAGTGCTAAGGCCCCGTTCACACTGAGCGGTTCATTGCGCGATTTCCACCGCGAAAATCACGCACATTTCGCGATGTCGCTCTACGTAGCTCGTCCAATGCATTTCAATGGAGCTGTTCACATCTCACAGCTCAATGTCGCCTGTAGCTCGTCGCTCGTACGTGACCCTTTTTCCCGCGGATGTCGTGCGATTCGGCTCCGACAGACTGTATGGTGTCGCGCATTACCGGCGATATTGCGCTACTTGGTCGCGCTACAGAAGGGGTCACTTTTGCACTGCAAGAGGGAAGGAAAGAATGATGTCACATCAAGATCGCTGTTGATTGGTTACAGCCCAATGTAGCAGCGACGAAGTCCCGCCCCAAAAAACGTGCTACGTAGCGCGATAAAATGTGCACTGTCACTCAATATCGCGCAATGAAGCTCCTAGCCGCTCAGCGAAAAATCGCGCGAAAAAACGCGCAATATACACGTCGCTCAGTGTGAATGGGGTGTTAGTGTTGTTTGGCATCTGCTGGACTTTAGCCCTCGTTCACACCTGAACGTTTTGTAGCGCGTTCTACGCTCGACGAACGCTCTACAAAACGCTCAAAAATATAAATCCCATTGTATTTAATGGTCTCGTTCCCACTTTGGCGTATTTCCGCCCGTCCCTAACGCGCTACAAAACGGCCCACGCCTGAAAAGGTACAGGTACTACTTTGGGATACAGCCAAGTAGCCTTCGGAAACGCGCGACTTTTTTACCACATATGCAATACGCCTAGGTGTGAACGAGACCTTACTCAGCACTGCAGCTCAGTCCTCTACAGTGCACACCTGTTCTAGTCAGGAGTGTTTAAGTTGACTGCTGGATATTCAGCCTATGCCTGATCAACAGTCCGTCCTCTTATGACCTCGGGGTTTGCAAATGTATTCAACAACACCTCTGTTTTTAACCTTACATTACATATACAAGGTTCTGCTTCCTGCTTTGCAGTGCTAACAGGCATCCCAACCTGCAAAACCTTATTTCAGGGAGGTTCCCGTCTCATTTCAGGGAGGTGCCCTTTCTGTTTTTTGGGGGTTTTTTTTACAGTGGCCGTCGTCAGAATATAAAATAAATAATAATGATAATATATATATAGATGTACAGGTGAAACTGGAATAATTAGAATATCGTGCAAAGTTCATTTATTTCACTAATGCAACTTAAAAGGTGAAACTAATATATGAGAGAGACTCATTACATGCAAAGCAAGATAATTCAAGCCGTGATTTGTCATCATTGTGATGATTATGGCTTACAGCTCATGAAAACCCCAAGAACCCCAAATCCACAACCTCAAAAAAGTAGATTATTACATGCAATCAATAAAACAAGGATTGTACATAGAACAATATCGGACCTCTGAAAAGTACAAGCATGCATATGTACTCAGTACTTGGTTTGGGCCCCTTTTGCAGCACTTACTGCAATTACTTTTGCACGATATTCTAATTATTCGAGTTTCACCTGTATATACACACACACACACACATACATACACACAGAGTAAAATGAAATCCATATATCAATAATACTACTGTATATATTTATTTATATATACATCAGATTTGTGAATTGATGTTCAAGTATCTGTCAGTGTAAAGGTCACAATTTATTAGACCTTTTAAAAAAAACTCTGTGGAGTAAAGTCCCTGATACACCGTTGACTAGTTGCTATGGGCAGCAAATGAAATAAATGTTCTCTATAACTAGACAACCAGGACATATAATTGATTCTATATTATCCACAAAGGGTTAACAGCACTCTCTCAACCCTGCAGCAGTGCCTGTACCTGCTCTCCATAGTAGTCCATGTCCACCCTCTCTGTGCAGCAAATAGCATCTTCCTTCTGAGAGCCAAGCCTCGTTCTGAGGCTACTCTAGAGATCACATGACCTTCCTCCAGGAGGCAAGCCTCACTCTGAAACTTTACCCACTGATATCTTACCGGAAAGGTTTACTCAGAGTACACTTTTCAGGGAGAAAATGCCTCTCTCGCAGACATCAGGGAGCTGCTGTCCAAAAGAGGGAGACTCCCTGAACATCAGGGAGACTTGAGATCCCTGTGCTAAACAGCAGTTTTGCTTTACTGCTGCTATGAGTCTTTGAGTTGGCTCTGCTCATTGAATACAAAGGTGGACCTACCATCAGTGCAGCTGCACCAGGGCTCGAGGCTGGAGTGAGATCTGTCACCGGCACACCATTTAAACATGAAGTAAATTAATTTTAAAGTGACATTAAACCCTCATATTTTTTAACATAAACCAATACTGTAATGTGCGCCTTACTGTAATCCATGGTAGTTTCCCTTCTCTTTGCTGCTCTTCCTTTTAAATCCGTATATCTTCTCATGCTGGGGAGAACTTCTGTTTTGCAGCAGACTGCCTTGTCTCTGGAATGGATACACGGTGTCTGTGTGCAGGTTCACAACCTGAGCCAGCACTACAGGAAGGGGCACTCAGCTGCAAAGGGAAGTTCTCCCCCAGCATGAGAAGACATGAGGATTTAAAAGGAAGAACAGCAAAGAGAAGGGAAACTACCATGGATTACAGTAAGGCGCACATTACAGTATTG
>NW_017308252.1:154460-155593 GCF_000935625.1 Nanorana parkeri | reverse complement strand
TTACTGAAATCCATGGTAGTTTCCCTTCTCTTTGCTGCTCTTCCTTTTAAATCCGTATATCTTCTCATGCTGGGGAGAACTTCTGTTTTGCAGCAGACTGCCTTGTCTCTGGAATGGATACACGGTGTCTGTGTGCAGGTTCACAACCTGAGCCAGCACTACAGGAAGGGGCACTCAGCTGCAAAGGGAAGTTCTCCCCCAGCATGAGAAGACATGAGGATTTAAAAGGAAGAACAGCAAAGAGAAGGGAAACTACCATGGATTACAGTAAGGCGCACATTACAGTATTGGTTTATGTTAAAAAATCTGAGGGTTCAATGTCACTTTAAAGGAGAACTATGGGGTCAGGGCTTTTCCTCATAGTTCTCCTTAGGGTAACGGGAGGACACAAACTAGCGTCCTCCCGTTACCCTAAGCTCAGTATACCGCGTGATGTAGCTCCCTATATACTGAGTCGCCGGAGCGGATCCCGACATCGATGTCAAGATCCGCCCAGCTGTCTGAGTGACAGCTTCGGTATGTGTTCCCTCACCTCCCGATCTACTGAGCCGACCTGTGACAGTCTCATTGTCACAGGTCGGCTAGAACTATGAGGTGAGTGAAAAGCACTCACCTCATAGTTCTCCTTTAAGGACACATGCATGTCATTCAGTGCAAACGTTTTCGGGGGCCTCACAGGGTCCCTTTCATTAGGCTCAGAATGACGTCATTCTGAGCCTGATGAAGTGGACCCTGTGAGGCCCTGAAAACGTTTGCACTGAATGACATGCATGTGTCCTTAAACTGAATTTGCTTCATGTTTAAATGGTGTGCTGGTGACATTTCTGTACTCTGTGATTTTTTTTCTTATTATTTGTTACTTTTTTTTATTTTTTATTCTTACTATCTTTTACTTTTTATCATTTTAATTATTATTTTTTCTTAATTTTTATTTATTTTATAATGTTTTATCAAATTTTATTTTTAACTTAATTTTATTTTTTTTAACTTAACTTTATTGCTCTCACACAGAAGCTAACAAGCCCCTGTGTGATAGCATATTGAGGTGACAGGTTCTCTTTACTGAACCTTTCACCTCCAATGCAAGAGTTGCAGCACAGCACTGTGCTGCAACTCCTGTGACAGCTGAGAGG
>NW_017308252.1:152235-153550 GCF_000935625.1 Nanorana parkeri | reverse complement strand
GTGCCCTCAGGCAGCTGCTTGACCTGCCTGTAGGGTTGCGCCGGCTCTGAATGTCACTCATCCTTTTCCACATCCTGAAAAAAGAACCATGCCCGAGATTGAATGTGCCTGGGATCTTATTGCCGTGTAGAGTTCTTAGGACCTTCATAATAAAGCTGCTGGCCATGTTTGTTGAAGAGCGGTACCGATAGCGCTAGATAGGCACTCATTGAAAATGAACTTTCCCTTCAATCTATTCCAGGATGAATTTACCTCCAATGAACTGGACCAATGATGTGGGAACAAAGACCAATGCCGTCACGGCAAACCCAAGCATCTTAATAGATAAGTGAGTGCTGCGCTCTCCTAATACGAAAAATAATTATTTCTGGACTATTTTTTATTTGTGATCAGTAATTCGGTGTATTTCCTGCAGAACTACAAGACCCAGGATACCCTCTCAGCTTTTACTAGGCACCCATTTCTGACCGGGCCTACCAAGATTTTGTAACTCCCAAATAACAATCTTTTTGGGAGGACCGTTCATTTTTCTTTTCCAATTGACCCTCTTTAAGGAGCTGCAAAAAGAAGTGTGATACCAAAAATGTTAAAGGAGAACTATGAGGGGGGGGGAGGAGTGCTTTTCACTTCACTCACCTCATAGTTCTAGCCGACCTGTGACAATGAGACTGTCACAGGTCGGCTCAGTAGATCGGGAGGTGAGCGAACGCCGGTCACGCCGATCCCGTCACGGCTCTCTGCCATGACAGGGGAGGGGCTGGATTCCCCCCTCCCCGCTCCGATCCTCCAGCGCTGACTGGCGGAACGGACGGGGGAGGAGGCGGGTACAGCTGGCTCTGCCTCTAGATAGGCAGAGCCAGCTGTCACTCAAGCAGCTGGGCGGATCTTGACATCGATGTCGGGATCCGCTCCGGCTATGGCGTCTCAGTATACCGCGAGCTGTAGCTCCATATATACTGAGCCTAGGGTGACGGGAGGACGCTAGTTTGTGTGTTCCCGTTACCCTAAGGAGAACTATGGGGAAAAGCCCTGACCCCATAGTTCTCCTTTAATATTTCCCCACTACCACCTCATTTAACCCAAGGGGGTACCATCCCCTGGTTCTGCATTGGCCTGGCCAGTGACTTACTAGAATTGTGATAGACCTGGGGCTATATGTAATTTAAATAGAGAGTAGGAAAACCAGGCCCAGCAGTGGAAATGGTTTAAAGGGAATGGTTAACTAGAACCTAAGCCCAGGGGTGTCCCTAGCATAATTGCCTCCTGAGGCAGTGTGTGTGGGGGGGGGGGGGGGGGTGATTTGGGGGAAAATGTT
>NW_017308252.1:147651-151749 GCF_000935625.1 Nanorana parkeri | reverse complement strand
GGGTGGGGGGGGGGGAGTGGTGCTTTGGGGGAACATGTTAAAGGCGCTATGGCCGGTGTCCTGGTGGTGCACACGTCCCGCATGCCGCCCATCTCACTGAAGTCACTGGTTGCCAGGGGTAGGACGCCGGCCTGAGGATCCCGCTCAGCTCCTGGCAACCAGTGATGTCACTGATTGCCAAAAGCTAGGTGGGACATAGGCCAAGTACAAATGAGTATGCAGAGTCTGTAGGCAGCATTGGGATGGATATCCCTCCACCAGGTGCTGCCTGCATAAGCCAGAGAAAGTAACTCTGACTGTCAGGGTGATTTGGACTGTTACGGGACACCAGTCATGGTCTAGAGACACCTATGGGCCCGGCCATGTCTGTAAGAGAAATACAAATTACTGAACATATATACACTGAGCATGAAAAAAATTACTGATGCTAGGCCCACTTTATCCTGCCAGTATTCTTTGGTTGGTGAGAGGGACCTTGATCATCCATAGGAGTCTCGAACAAACAAATAGAAGATGCAGACTCCATGTAGATGTAGCCCTGCTGAAGTTTAGGCTTAGAAAACCCAGTGATGCAAGGTACTGATTTCAACCACCACTACATCCACTGTTGAGGGGCCACTTAGGTAGTTTTTTATTATATTGTGAATAAGCAAACCTCACCTCACCTTATGAAATGTTCTAGATCAATTAACTGTGTCACGTACCTTAGGGGGATCCTGAGATGACGAGGGGCGGCCTCTCTTGCTGCTCCAGTCCAAACACCCCTGGATAGTGGGAACAGGTGCGTGAGGACAAGGAGGGGCACAAGTGCCGGTAGGTTGCGACTCCTGTCAGAGCTGCGAGCAGGTTTTGGGGGTCCCTTAGCAGGATGCAGGTAGCTAATGCAGGATCCTGGAAGCAGGGTGGAGACAAGCCGGGTCAGCAACAATCTGGCAGCGAGGTACACAATCAACAGGGAGGACGTAATCAGTGACCGGCCGGGTCAGTAACTTGCAGGCAGCGAGGTATCCAGGGAGCAGACAGGAGAGTAGTCAAAGAACAAGCCGAGGTCATGGTAGCAGAGAACAGGAGCACGGTCAAGAAGGCCAGGTCGGTAGCAGGAGATCAAAACAGGTTCACAGGTTTCAGGAGCAGGGGTAAAGCTGAAGATCAGTCAGCAGGGAGGTCACGGCGTCTCAGCCATAAATAGCCCTGTTGGCGCCATCAGTAGGAATGGGCGCGTGTGCACGTCCGTGCGTGCGTAGAGGCACGAGGCCGCGCACAATCCTCTGTGGAGGACAATGCGCAGGTGCCAGCCCAGCAGTCCGGCCACACAGGCTAACTCCGGTTTCCTGAGAAACTGTGTGATCCCGTAAGAATCAGCTACAGGGGTTGTGAACATGTAGTCTCACTTTGGATAAACCTAATTATATCTCCTTCATTAGGTTCAGCAGTCTCTTGGACAAGCGGAAACCATTCACCACATTGATGAAGGAGTATGGCACTACTTTGATCATTCTCCCAGCGTTCTCCTACTTGCAGAACACAGATGTCTCTCTTCGGGTACTGTACACCATGGAGGACTTTGACTTGGACAGCAGAGTTGTCTTCTTCAACCCGGACTACCTCAGGAACCTGACCGCTTACTGGAAACAGATGGGAATCAAGTTTAAGCGGCTGTCTAGTGGCCTTATGGTGGTGAGCGCAGCCATTGAAGTTTGCGATAAGGTGACCCTCTACGGCTTCTGGCCCTTTTCTCAAGGTTTGGATGGCGTTCCGATCCTTCACCACTATTACGACAATTCTCTACCGATACCCGGAGTCCACTCCATGCCCGAGGAATTTTATCAATACCTACAAATGCACATTCGAGGGTTGCTACGCCTGAACCTGGAACAATGCTAGAGGTTTTGTGCAGTGCACACAAAAACAAAGGTGTGCCCACTCATTGCACAGAATGGAAACACAGAATGTTCATAACACGAGGTTGTTGTTTGCACTCGAGCAATTTAAAAGTTTACGATTTTACTATAGACATTTGCTGAGCTAACTTTGAAATGGAAAAGTAAAACAAGTTTAGTGGGCGTGTACTTTGAATTATTTGTATGTAGGAGAGCGCCATTTCACACCCCAGTAGTACATATTGGAGTAAATGGAGAAATCTATCTAATGGTATGCCAAGACTTTGAAATGGAACCAGCTAAATTTGACAAGGAAGGAGAGCTTATCCCGAATATTGGAAGCCAAAAGATTTTAACTCGAATGTAATGAATTCAGACGTCCCGAACCAAATCGGAATTTCTGTGTTGTTTTTGGCGATCCGGTTTCCAAGAAGATTTCTGGGAGCCATGTGATCTCCAACGGGCCAATGAGAGACACTGGAAAAACATTAGGGATTAATATGAAGTTGGGCCCCTTTGCAGCTATTGCAGCCCTCCGCCCTTCTGGGAAGGTTTTTCTCTGAGATTTTAGAGAGCGTCTGTGGGGGTTTGAGTCCATTCAGCCAAAATATCATTCATGAGGTCAGGTTGGATAAGAAGACCTGACTTGGATTTGGGGGATCAGTATGGTTCACACTGAGTGGCCGGATTATTATATACACCGAGTGGCCGGATTATTATATACACGGAGTGGCCGGATTATTATATACACCGAGTGGCCGGATTATTATATACACTGAGTGGCCGGATTATTATATACACCGAGTGGCCGGATTATTATATACACCGAGTGGCCGGATTATTATATACACTGAGTGGCCGGATTATTATGACCACCTGACGTTTGTAGGCAGATTAGCTATAATTTGGCGCTGAAGTTGCTAGAGGGCCGGACCATTATAAATAGGGAAGCGGGTTGGTTGCCACGACAGTAGAAGTGATTGGGAAGATTCGGGGAAACAACGCGATGTAACAGCCTTGGAACGCGGGATGATTGTTGGCGCTCGGAGCCATGGAGCGAGTATCAGCTAAACAGCAGAATTCGTTACATGTTCAGGAGCGGCTCATTGTTAAAGTGTTTACAGACCGGACTGTCAGCCGGAAATCTGGGTCTGAACGTGCGAATTCTGGCCGTCAGCGACTAGTCAATGTTAGGGCAGAACGGGGGAGGGGCAAGACTGGTACAAGACAACAGAAGGGTAACAGTGCCGTGTCAGATTCCTCGCATCACCTTTCATCATCTCGTGGAGTCACCAGGCGGCCCAACGAAGTACTGATGGGGGGGGGAGGGGGGCATAATAATCTGGCCACTCAGTGAATGTATGTATGTATATGTGTGTGTACATGTTGCTATTGGTTCATATACCCCTGAGGCTATCAATGCTTTCGGCTGAAACCACTAACTGTGGACGCAGTTTAAGATTACAACGCTTCTTGTACACCTTCATGTGGTGGCCACACGTCTTCTTCAGAGTCCTTAGATTGAACAGTTTATACTAAAGTCCACATGAAATTATTTGTATATTGCAATCATATCTCCTCTTAGGGGACTCTTCTCTAAGGAAAACAGGGAACTCAGGGTACTCTCTAGTTCACTAGAGACTCTCTCTAGTTCAAATACATCCTTCCTGAGGACTGGTGACCAAAACTGAACGGCATGCTCAAGATGAGGCTGAACCAGTGTTTTATAAAGTGGTAGAATAACAGTCGTATCTCTTGAATAAATCCTCTTTTAATGCAGATTAGGGTCTAACTAGCTGCAGCTCGGCACTGCATGCTATTGCTGAGTCTGTGGTCTAAAAGGACCCCCTTATCTTTCTCCATTCCCAACTTCCTCAGAGGAGCACCTTCTAAAGAGCATTTTGCATGCTCATTCCTAGCTCCCAAGTGCATAACTTTATTTATTTCAATATTGAATCTCATCTTCCATCTCCCACCCTTCAATTCTATCAAAGTCTTGTGTTAGTCATTCTATATCTTGTTGTGAAGTTATTGCCTCACACAGCATAGTTCCTCCACACCAAACTGGTCACACCATGTCTTTATGGAGCTGGCTTTGTACAAAGGGGACAGTCATGGTGGATGAGAAAAGGGTGTTCACCAAACTGGTCACACCATGTCTTTATGGAGCTGGCTTTGTACACAGGGGACAGTCATGGTGGATGAGAAAAGGGTGTTC
>NW_017308252.1:138208-147068 GCF_000935625.1 Nanorana parkeri | reverse complement strand
GATTATTATGACCACCTGACGTTTGTAGGCAAATTAGCTATAATTTGGCGCTGAAGTTGCTAGAGGGCCGGACCATTATAAATAGGGAAGCGGGTTGGTTGCCACGACAGTAGAAGTGATTGGGAAGATTCGGGGAAACAACGCGATGTAACAGCCTTGGAACGCGGGATGATTGTTGGCGCTCGGAGCCATGGAGCGAGTATCAGCTAAACAGCAGAATTCGTTACATGTTCAGGAGCGGCTCATTGTTAAAGTGTTTACAGACCGGACTGTCAGCCGGAAATCTGGGTCTGAACGTGCGAATTCTGGCCGTCAGCGACTAGTCAATGTTAGGGCAGAACGGGGGAGGGGCAAGACTGGTACAAGACAACAGAAGGGTAACAGTGCCGTGTCAGATTCCTCGCATCACCTTTCATCATCTCGTGGAGTCACCAGGCGGCCCAACGAAGTACTGATGGGGGGGGGAGGGGGGCATAATAATCTGGCCACTCAGTGAATGTATGTATGTATATGTGTGTGTACATGTTGCTATTGGTTCATATACCCCTGAGGCTATCAATGCTTTCGGCTGAAACCACTAACTGTGGACGCAGTTTAAGATTACAACGCTTCTTGTACACCTTCATGTGGTGGCCACACGTCTTCTTCAGAGTCCTTAGATTGAACAGTTTATACTAAAGTCCACATGAAATTATTTGTATATTGCAATCATATCTCCTCTTAGGGGACTCTTCTCTAAGGAAAACAGGGAACTCAGGGTACTCTCTAGTTCACTAGAGACTCTCTCTAGTTCAAATACATCCTTCCTGAGGACTGGTGACCAAAACTGAACGGCATGCTCAAGATGAGGCTGAACCAGTGTTTTATAAAGTGGTAGAATAACAGTCGTATCTCTTGAATAAATCCTCTTTTAATGCAGATTAGGGTCTAACTAGCTGCAGCTCGGCACTGCATGCTATTGCTGAGTCTGTGGTCTAAAAGGACCCCCTTATCTTTCTCCATTCCCAACTTCCTCAGAGGAGCACCTTCTAAAGAGCATTTTGCATGCTCATTCCTAGCTCCCAAGTGCATAACTTTATTTATTTCAATATTGAATCTCATCTTCCATCTCCCACCCTTCAATTCTATCAAAGTCTTGTGTTAGTCATTCTATATCTTGTTGTGAAGTTATTGCCTCACACAGCATAGTTCCTCCACACCAAACTGGTCACACCATGTCTTTATGGAGCTGGCTTTGTACAAAGGGGACAGTCATGGTGGATGAGAAAAGGGTGTTCACCAAACTGGTCACACCATGTCTTTATGGAGCTGGCTTTGTACACAGGGGACAGTCATGGTGGATGAGAAAAGGGTGTTCACCAAACTGGTCACACCATGTCTTTATGGAGCTGGCTTTGTACACAGGGGACAGTCATGGTGGATGAGAAAAGGGTCTTCGCCAAACTGGTAGCACAGATGCAATGCCTCTATGGAGCTGGCGTAAATGTGACAAGGTCACATTTACGGGCCATATGTTAAACAGAATGCATACATTAATCATGGCCAATATGTTCACTTGGAACGGTCATCACTGAACCTGACATAACATTTGCATAATTCTTTTAGCATGATAAATAAAAGTATTTTGGAAGCTGTCATTGCTGAAAGAGATCCTGAAGCTTAGTCAGCTAAATTAATACGATGAGGTGTCATTAAACTGGGTGCGAGAGTACAGAATGCTGAAAGACGTGTTGTCCAGGCTGATAGGACAGTTCTCCTGACTGGGAACAAAGGGTCCCTTGCTATGTAAAGAAAACCTTTAACAGATGTTAGGCCAGGAACTGTTCTGCCAGACAGGTTCGGGGCAATGACATGCAGTACACACCCAGAAAAATCAATATAGATAGAGATATCCCAGAAATGGACAGTACCCAACATATAATGTGCAGAGGAGCCAATAAAATGTACATTCAGTACAGACATGAAACAATCAAGCGAGAAGTTTTAGCGTAAGCAGACACCCTCTACTGGCCTTGACCAAAGACCAAAAAGAACAATTTCGCATGTAGCGCTCACCTCCTAAGGAGCTGCTGGAATAACCCGGGGCATCACTTGTTGTCTATGGGATTTGATCTTTAGCTGCTCCATTAGAATTTAACCGCCCTCTTCTAGTGCTCACAGAGCTGATATCACTCCAGTAATGCAATGCTGAATAACTTGTATTAACATCTTCACACTGGGGAGAGAGGGTATAGGGATCCTAGACATCCAGGGAGGTACAGACACAGACTTCAGACTCACCAGACCTTTTATGCATCTCAGTGTAGATCCACTTGTTGAACAGCAAATAGTACTTGGAGTAACAGATGAGCACAGATCCTCAGCAGGAGAGACACTAGCCATGCATCTGAGGTCCTCTAGATTCAGTAGCCATCCACTTCCCTGGTTCTCCTCCTCTGGTAACAACACAGGCCTCCTCCATAATTGAGCCCCAGGGAAACACTTCCCACACTCCAGCTTTGGCTCACCCTCAGGCCTAGGGTTGTCACCTTTTCTTCAAGCGATTCCCGAACACTCTAGTGACACCCTCAACTAGGGTTGCCACCTGTCCCGGATTCACCCGGACAGTCCGGGTTTTGAATGCTGTGTCCGTGTTTCATGGCAGCAGAAACCCGGACACAAGATGTCAGGCAGACGGGGGCAGCCAAAATGAAGACAGGGGTTAGTGGCCCCCCCCCCACTGTAACTAGTCTCAGCTGTGATATTTACATATGAATAAGCCGCAACTCCTTCTCTCAAGAAAAAAAAATGGCCGTGCGTTGCTAGAGTGTTCAGGTTTCGTTTGAACAAAAGGTGGCAACCCTGCCGCCAACACAGGCGCGGAGCGCAGCGGGGATTTGAAAGGACACAGGCCGCTGCAGCCACAGTTCTCCCGTGGACTGTGGACCCCATTGGTAATTACAGATTGTCCGTAACCCGGGGGCCGGCCTGTCACCGAAATCCGAAACTAAACTAAACAATTTTTTTGCGGCTGCACATGTCTAGTTCTGGTTGGTTGGCTTAAGTTTTCAAGATATTTCATAATAAAGATTTATACACAGGCGAGTCTATTTGGCTACGAGGAAGGGGGGAGGCGGGGGAGGAGTCTGAGGATCATGATAACAAAGTACGGTAGAACAATGAAAATGGCACCACATGGAAGTGTATAAATGTATCTTCACTTTGAGACTAAAGATTTTTTACCCAACTGTCCTTTCTTGTTCTGTTTATGGTGCGGTACGTTTGTCTACGCCTCAGATCTACGCATCGTACAGTTACATCCGGCGGCTTGTTGTCATTGCCTCACATTTCCCAGGATCAGTTGCGTGATATTTCTCCTCAGAAGCCGAGATGCCTCCAAACTGTGTAAACAACGCAGATAACGTCTGATAACGGTGGCGAGGTTCCATTTTGCATCTCAAAGGTGCAGTGTGACGGCAGTGGTAAAAAAAAAAAAAAAAAAAAAGGCAAAATAGGGGGTCAGGACGAGAGTTGGGCCCCTCATTATTGTTGCATCACATGTGCGACTTACCTGCGTCATTGGCTAAACAAGAAGAAAGAGTCTGTGGCCTTTGCAGTCCCAATGGTGCGGAGGGAACCCGCCAATCATAGTAGTCAGGAACCGGATCATAAACCCGGGGCTAGGGTTGCCACCTGTCCAGGATTCACCCGGGCAGTTCGGGTTTTGAATGCTGTGTCCGGGTTTCATGGCAGCAGAAACCCGGACACAAGATGTCAGGCAGACAGGGGCAACCAAAATTAAGATAGGGGCTACTACTGTGATATTTACATATGAATTGGGGGCACTATTTACATAAGCAAGGACTCGTTCTCCCCAAAAAATGTCCGCGCGTCGCCCGAGTGTGTTCGGGTTTTGCTTGAAGAAAAGGTGGCTTGAAGATGCAGCTGATCCGGGGCCGTCGATGTCAGCTGACCCAAACTTTAGCCCACTGTAAGCTCCTCCCGATCCACATCTCATGTCACAGAGTGGCCTGGTCAGGGACTTGGAATTGCCTATGTCAGGATCCAGATCTGAACCCAGGGCCTCTGCTGTAGCTGGCAGTGGCTCTACCTGGCCACCTTAGAACCTTGGATAGCTCCTTGCCTGATCTCCTGTGTAATTCTCAGGTAAACCTAGTTTCTGCTGAACCCTGAACTCCTTGCTCCTCCCTTGAACTTCCTATTCAAGCCACACCTCTGCACTTCCTGTTTGCCAGATTATTGTGTTCCTGCCATTATCTTGCTTTCTGCTCCCTCTGTGATACAATCCACTCATACTGCTACCCGTATACTGACCTTTGGCTGCTGATTCACCGACTACACTCATTGTCTTCCGCTTCATACCTGATACCTTTGGCTGCTGACCTCGGCTTGTTCTCCGACTACGCTTCTGCCTGCTCCTATACTACTACCGTCTGCTTGTGTACCGAACCCGGCCTGTTATACCACAAATTTTCCTGCTGCTTCAGCTACTGGACTCCGAGCCTGATCCCAGATCGTGACAGCAGCACTCTACTAGGGCTATGACACTAGATAGGGACACTTTTGGGTCAGAGCTTGTTCCAGAGATGGGACACATTGTTGCAGTGCAGCCTCCTGCCCTTCAGCCTTATCGTACTTCATAAGGTTGGTGTGGAAGGTATGGCTATTGCCTGTAGGGCCGAGGAACAAGCCCAGCATCCGGACCTGGTGATGCCCTTCAGCCTTTATCATACTTCATTAGGTTGGTGTGGAAGGTATGGCTATTGCCTGTAGGGCCGAGGAACAAGCCCAGCATCAGGACCTGGAGGCGCAGACACTCAACACATCCCAGGTGAATATTGTAGACCTGCAGTGAATGACTGCAATGGAAAAGCCAACTCCATCCATCTATGATTGATCCATCATGTGTACACGCCTGTGTTCTTAACACAACTTCTCAATGTTGCAATAAACCCCCAAACGAGAGTACATAATATTCAGCTGAAAGCCTTCGAAGACTTTGGGTCCATGTTGGCAGGTGACCCAGTGACCAAAAAAACGATGGGGCTTTGAAGAATGGTTCCCAACCAAAATCAGCTGTTCTGCATGAACAATGGCCCTCCCCTTTGGCAGAGAACAGATAACATACATGTGCCGGGTCATTCCAAAGAGGTTCTTTTGACAGTTCAGGTCCACCTCTAAGAGCTGTTTTGCTCTGAAATAAAGTGATCCTTGGAGGAGACCCCTGGCCGTGTGCCGGTGCTTCAGCATCATGGACCGCCAAGGTGGGGCAGGAGCCTTTGCTGTGCACCAGGGTCCCTGCGGGCAAGGCAGAGTAAGAGTAAGGCAGAGCAACTGGGCTCCAGGTGACAGCAGTGGAACCTCTTGCAGAAAGCATGAAAATGTTACATGAAAACCCAATAAATGAATGGAAAGTTGTGTTATTGGTAATAATAAAAAGATACATTGATAATGATTGGTGCAGCACCGTTCTCATTGTTATATCACATTTTGCAGAAAAGTTATGGAGCGTAATCGCCCATCAGCCCCCCCCCATCCCCCCTTGTCATTTTGATGTAATTTTGACCTGAAGCCGTATCTTGGAAACTGGAGCCAATTAACCACTTGCTGACCGCGGTGTTACACCCCCTTCCTGGCCCGGCCATTTTTCAGTATTCAGCGCTGCGGTACTCTGACTGACGTTTATTCCGTCATGCAACGCTGTACTGAAATGAATTTTATACCATTTTATGGGGGCAGATAGAGCTTTCTTTTGGGGGTATTTAATCACCACTGGGGGGGAGGGTTTTTTTTCTTTTTTACTATATTAAGGAAAAATTACCGTAAATTTTTGGGGAAAAAACTGTTTCCCCCCCTATATTCAATTATAAAACATTTATTATTACCCAATTTTTTGGTCAAATATAAAACACTGACAGGTCCTCTTTATGGAGACATTAGGGGTCTCTGAGATCCCTAATGTCACATGGGGACCCCCAAAGAAGCTGATGAAGCACAGATCTGCTTCATCAGCTTCTTCTCTCTGGCTATAGCAGCCAGAGGACTGACAGGTGAATGCGGAAGTGATGTATTGCACATCACTTCCGTATTCAGACGTTGGAGGGAGATCAGCAAGGAGGAAGATGCTGATCTCCCTCCCATTTTCATCCTGACACCCTCCCGAGCCGGTCCCGGGCCGCGAACAATTGATGAGGACCAGAACAATTATGAATGTGCCAGATAGCGCCACCTGCTGGCTGCAAGTGACACATATAAAAGTATCCCTGCGTAATATTTCATATTTACCTGATTTAAAATATATAATGTAGCCACCTCGCCCTAAGAATGTTCTTTATTTTCTGAGTCTGCAAGATCCCGGGTGTCCTGTGCCCCGACCCTCTCTCCTGAAGCTGTTCAATAAATGTTTTTGCAAAAAGATCACCGACATGGAAGTCAGTTTATCGGTCACCACTGGTGGGTCAGTAAGGGTATTGGGGCAGCAATGGAACCGGGTACCCCAGACAGACCAGGAGGACCCGATGCAACCAGTGGATTCTTAGGGGGTGTGGCCCTACAGATATTTTTTTGATACTGAGCATAATATTTCAATGAAGTAATAAGAAGATAAGTAAATATCAGTAGACTTGTGCGCCGTCAAAAAATTTGTTCCGTTTCGGAATATCCGTTTTTTCGTAATTCGTGTCCGAAACTCAATTCGGATTCGTACGAAATACAAATTTTCGTTAGTTTCGGCACATTTTCGTAACTGTACGAACATTCGTTATGATGAAGTTCAAAAGCAAAAATACCTTTGTTAATATTGGAGTCGATGTGGTAGTTGTTTTTTTATCCGAAATACGAATTCCATTAACGGATTCCGAATTTCGTATTTCGGATAAAAAAAAAACTACCATCAACTCCAATATAAATGTACTTTGCTTTTTAACTTCAATATAACGAATGTTCGTAACGGAACGAAAATACGTCAACGGAATTTCGTATTTCCTGCCTGTGTATGGTAATGCGACTCTCAGCAGCAGCGGATCCGAATTTCGTATAACAAAAACAATCTTGTCACGTTGTTCAACCTCATTTACACTTTACAGGGGTAATATTAGTTCCCATTTAAAAGAAATTCGGATCAGAAATTCGTGAACGGAATTTCGTATTTCGGATATAATTCGGAAACTGCAATTCGGATTTCGGATGCTTCCGAATGTACGAATTTCAGGAAAATTCGTACGAATTTCGATTCGTAACGAAACGAATCGCACATGTCTAAATATCAGTGTAACAAATCCCTGTGTGTGGAGGGACTATCGGAGATGTAGCCTGAAATCCCACAACAATTAAAGATAACGAATCCCTCTGCGCCTCATTCATGAAATAAAATGTGTACAAGAGCAACACTTCTCTCTAAGCCCTCGTTCACACCTGAACGTTTTGTAGCGCATTCTACGCTCGACGAACGCTCTACAAAACGGTCAAAAATATCAATCCCATTGTAGTCAATGCCCTCGTTCCCACCTTGGCGTATTTCCGCCCGTCCCTAACGCGCTACAAAACGGCCCACGCCTGAAAAGGTCCCGGGACTACTTTGGGCCGTTTTGTAGGGCGTTTTCCATTGGGATACAGCCAAGCAGCCTTCGGAATCGCGCCACAGTCGCGCAACTTTTTTACCGCGAATCGCGACAGACGCGCATATTACAATACGCCTAGGTGTGAATGGGGCCTAAGAATCCGCACATTACATGCCGCACCGCATGAGCAGAAAGCAAACAGAAGACGAGTCTTCCTGAAATCAGTGCCAGGAAATCATTTTGTTTTCAAGGTTTCTTTTTCTGCTTTTCCGATTTTAACTTTATAGAATGTGATATCAGCCGCCACACACTGCGCGGTAATGGGGGAGACACCCTCCAAAGATTGGTAAGCCCTTTGGATTAATTTTGTTACGTTTGATAATATACTCTAGACCAGGGGTGCCCACAATTTTTGGGTTAAGATCTACTTTTCAAATGGCGAGCTACATGAGATCTACCAACGAAAAAAAAACCTCCCTCGCGCTCTCTCTCCTGGCTGTCTCTCCTCTCTCTGCTGGCTGTCTCTCCTGGCTGTCTCTCTCTCTCCTAGCTGTCTCTCCTGGCTGTCTCTCTCTCTCTCCTGGCTGTCTCTCTCTCTCTTGGCTGTCTCTCTCTCTCTCTCTCCTGTCTGTCTCTCTCTCTCCTGGCTGTCTCTCTCTCTCCTGGCTGTCTCTGTCTCTCTCCTGGCTGTCTCTCTCTCCTGGCTGTCTCTACTCGCTCTCTCCCCTGGCGTTCTCTCCTCTCTCTCTCTCCTGGCTGTCTATCTCTCTCTCATAGTTACACAGTTACATAGTATTTGAGGTTGAAACAAAGACGTGTGTGTGTGTGTGTGTGTGTGTGTGTGTGTGTGTGTATCCCTGAGTCATCTCGTTCTTAAGAGTACCTGTACCCCTGTAATTTACGGTCTCTCAGGAAATCGCCCAAAAGCTTCTTGAATGATTCCAGACTCTCAGCTGACATCACAGCTTGTGGCAGCGAGTTCCAGATCCCAACCGCTCTGACTGAGAAGAACCCCCTTCGCCCCTTGTGCTGGAAATTTTTTTTTACCAGTTTTAGGTGGTGTCTTTGTTACGGAATTAATCTTGAAGAGTTTGTTGCTAATGTTGTTATGACTATAGAACATCTTGTACATGAAAATCATGTCCCCCCTTAATCTCCGCACCTCCAGCGTGAACATGGTTGTCTCTCTTCGTTCTCTTGGCTGTCTCTCCTCTCTCTCTCCTGTCTGTCTCTCCTCCCTCTCTCTCCTGTCTGTCTCTCCTCCCTCTCTCTCCTGTCTGTCTCTCCTCCCTCTCTCTCCT
>NW_017308252.1:136210-137742 GCF_000935625.1 Nanorana parkeri | reverse complement strand
TCTCTCTCTCTCCTGGCTGTCTCTCTCTCTCCTGGCTGTCTCTGTCTCTCTCCTGGCTGTCTCTCTCTCCTGGCTGTCTCTACTCGCTCTCTCCCCTGGCGTTCTCTCCTCTCTCTCTCTCCTGGCTGTCTATCTCTCTCTCATAGTTACACAGTTACATAGTATTTGAGGTTGAAACAAAGACGTGTGTGTGTGTGTGTGTGTGTGTGTGTGTGTGTGTGTATCCCTGAGTCATCTCGTTCTTAAGAGTACCTGTACCCCTGTAATTTACGGTCTCTCAGGAAATCGCCCAAAAGCTTCTTGAATGATTCCAGACTCTCAGCTGACATCACAGCTTGTGGCAGCGAGTTCCAGATCCCAACCGCTCTGACTGAGAAGAACCCCCTTCGCCCCTTGTGCTGGAAATTTTTTTTTACCAGTTTTAGGTGGTGTCTTTGTTACGGAATTAATCTTGAAGAGTTTGTTGCTAATGTTGTTATGACTATAGAACATCTTGTACATGAAAATCATGTCCCCCCTTAATCTCCGCACCTCCAGCGTGAACATGGTTGTCTCTCTTCGTTCTCTTGGCTGTCTCTCCTCTCTCTCTCCTGTCTGTCTCTCCTCCCTCTCTCTCCTGTCTGTCTCTCCTCCCTCTCTCTCCTCGCTGTCTCTCTCTCCTCGCTGTCTCTTCTCTCTCTCTCCTGTCTGTCTTTCCTCCCTCTCTCTCCTGGCTCACCCTTGCTGTATTTTGCTGTGTAAACTAATATTCTTTGATGTAATACATAGCACTACAACCCCCAGTATCCACCAGAGAGGTGTCGGGGAGCTCGGCTCAGCAGTCTCAGACTAATAGGTAATCATGTGTGCACAGCTAAATAAATATACCAACATGGAATAAAGGGGCCGCCATTCCCCCCCTTCCTGATCTACCAGCATCAGCTTTAAGAGCTACGATCACGATTTTATTGCAGGTATTTATAGAGCGCTGACACATTAAAATGACACTAAACTCCGGAGTTAAATAATAAAAATTGTCGGGGGGTCCGACAGGAGGCCGCAACCTTATCACAGCCCGATGCGTGAGGTCGTGTGGTCAGCTAACCCGAGTTCTGCCCTTTTGTACTTACATTGGGATGTTTCTTCCCCCACTTGAGGAACTAGCCCGCCACATTCCTGTTGGGCAGAGTCAGCTGACGTACTGCATTATCCCGGTCCCTTGTCGCCTGAGCGGTCTCTACAACGACACCCGAGTTACTCTACAGCCCCTTGTACTTGGCCGGATGTGAGCCCACCTGTCTGTCTGAGCCACCTGATGACTGACCACCCAGGCTGAACACCTGCACCGGTAGACATGGCTGACCTCCACCCGCTATCTACCTCGATGACAGACGGCAGCCCCGCGTGCCTGTACCTTGCTTTTTTCCACTACTCGCAAGAACCTTGACTGCTGGCCGGCGCACCGGGGCTTCCCAATTGCTTTTGTGTTGGTTGGGGATGGTTGACGCCTATGCTATACTGTCCAGGTACTCTGGGGCACGCACCCCCCCCCC
>NW_017308252.1:134729-135952 GCF_000935625.1 Nanorana parkeri | reverse complement strand
CCCTCCCCCCTGTTTCTTATTTCCACACACCCCCTCCCTTCTTTATGTATGTTCCTATCTACCCTGCTCTCCTTCTAGTTTGTCTGTATTGAATGTTCTCAGTACAGCGCCTCGGTCACCTTTTTTTACGGGTCCACCGATTGCCTGCTCCTCTGATGTGATTCGCCCCAGACGGCGAGGCATTGATCATAACCTTACATGGGGGCGATTTATATATTATGTTCAGCTCAGGGATTGCATAACTGCATAACTGCCTATACCATATGTGCCTTCTATGCCCTAAGGCCCGGACGCGCTATGTATCTGATTGATGGGACCACAGGTCTTTGTGCTGTATGTACACCTTTTTGTTTCTGTTATTGTACCCACGTTCTTTTGTCTTTGTAAAAATTCAATAAAAACTTATTTCTGAAAAAAAAATTATAAAAATACAATTACCTGAACTATGAACAACAATGTATCTTATTTATCACTGGGCTGTTTTGATTGTAATATCACATTATGGCCACTAGATGGAGCTGATGAGCCTATAAAATAAATACTAATTTACAATGCTTCTTTAGCACCATCTAGTGGCCATAATGAGGTATTATCAAAACACTCAGATGTAAGATTCACTGTCCTTCCTTCTGGAGGGGGGCTACTTGTGTTCCCCATGGTCCCTGTGTGTGTTGTAAAGTAGTTATCGCTCCAAGCTCACTCCTGGGGTAGACTACAATCTTAATACATATTAATAAACTAAACATGAGATTGTAGTCTATCCCGGGAGTGAGCTTGGAGCGATGAATACTTTACAACACACACAGGGACCATGGGGAACACAAGTAGCCCCCCTCCAGAAGGAAGGACAGTGTCGGCACCAATTCAGAGATGATTGGAGGATCTACAGCCGAGTGATACACAAATAGGATACATTGTTGTTCAGAGTTCAGGGACTTGAATGTATTTATAAGAATAAACTCCTGAGCTTCTTGTCACTTTAAATCTGAATGTTCTGATTATAATACCTCATTATGGCCACTAGATGGTGCTAAAGAAGCATTGGGAATAAGTATTTATTTTATAGGCTCATCAGCTCCATCTATTGTCCATAATGTGATATTACATTCAGAACATTTAAACTTAATTACACTTGTAAAAAAAAATAACCTTAATTTGTTCATATATTTGCACAGGATAAATGTTTCATATTAGCAGGGTAAACGGCCCTGTGAATTGTTTGT
>NW_017308252.1:128099-134382 GCF_000935625.1 Nanorana parkeri | reverse complement strand
AATAGAAAGGGTCATTGTTTACATTTAAAAATTAGTACTATGTAAGTTATGTCATCCTAACCTTAAACCTTAAAGTGAACCCGTGCAGTGCCCAGGCAGACCCTTCACCAATATTTAATCCTGGTTTTAAAGAGAAAAATAATACCTAACACAGCGATTAAAGCAAATTGGCCTCACAGTGTTATGATAGCAGATATTCGAAGGATCAGAATTTTGCACTATGGAATTGAAACCTGTACGGGTCCCTCGAGGTTTTCCAAACATTAAAGGAGAACTATGAGGGGGAGGGGGGCTTTTCACTCACCTCATAGTTCTAGCCGACCTGTGACAATGAGACTGTCACAGGTCGGCTCAGTAGATCGGGAGGTGAGCGAACGCCGGTATGTGTTCGCTCACCTCCCGATCTACTGCCGTGACAGGGGAGGGGCTTGATTCTCCTCTCCCCGCTCCGATCCGCCAGCGCTGACTGGCGGAACGGACGGGGGAGGGGGCGGGTACAGCTGGCTCTGCCTCTAGATAGGCAGAGCCAGCTGTCACTCACGCAGCTGGGCGGATCCAGACATCGATGTCGGGATCCGCTCCGGCTGCGGCGTCTCAGTATACCGCGAGCTGTAGCTCCCTATATACTGAGCTTAGGGTGGCGGGAGGACGCTAGTTTGTGTCCTCCCGTTACCCTGAGGAGAACTATGGGGAAAAACCTGACTCCATAGTTCTCCTTTAAAGTGAACCTACAATCGGATATTTTTGCTTCCTTTTAGGTGCATGCATGCTCAGTAGACATGTGCGATTCATTTCGTTACAAATCAAAATTCGTACGAATTTTCCTGAAATTTGTAAATTCGGAAGCATCCGAAATCCGAAATTCCGTTCACGAATTTCGGATCCGAATTTCTTTGAAACAGGAACTAATATTACCCCTGTAATTTCGGATCCGCTGCTGCTGAGAGTCGCATTACAATACACAGGCAGGAAATACGAAATTCCATTGACGGAATTTCGTTCCGTTACGAACATTCGTTATATTGAAGTTAAAAAGCAAAGTACATTTATATTGGAGTTGATGGTAGTGGGTTTTTTTTCATACGAAATATGAAATTCGGATCCGGAATCCGTTAACAGAATTCGTATTTCAGATTAAAAAAACAACTACCACTCCAATATTAACAAAGGTATTTTTGCTTTTTAACTTCATCATAACCCTCTGCCCCCCCCCATCTCCACAGACTCCCCCATACATTTAAAAATGATATATACATACATACATACATACATACGGACAGTGACATGCGGTATGCCCCGACCCGGTCTCCGAGCTACTGTGAAGGAGGAAGGGAGGAGACAGGGAGCACTTGCTCGTCACTGCTGAGGCATCGAGATCGATGGCCTCAGTAGTTTTTTTTGATTGGACAGCTTGGACCAACGGCGCTTTTCCATTGGTCCAAACCATCCAGAGAGCTCATGCCTCTAACACAGAGTAGAGGCTGTGACAGCTCTGGCCTCAAAAGTTAGGGTACACAAGCAGTGGGGAATCCCGCTGCTGTGCAACCTAACTACTTTTCCCTGCTGTGTAACCTGATAGAAGCCGATCTGAATGGAGAAAAAGCTGTCAGCTTCAGACTTGAAGCTGACAGCTTTTTCCTCCATAATACTAGGTGAGGCTCCTCCCCCACATGACCGCACGTCCCTGCATACTGACATATTATTCCATATGTCTACTGACATCGCAGGTCCTCTCTCTTCTCAGGGGGACTGGTGGTCCTAATCGGGGCACCAAATAATGTTCATGTATATGACTGGTAACTGCTGAGAATCAGCTGTTACCAGCATTACAAAACCTGATATAACTCGTCATGTACAGTGTACGTGGCCAGTCATATAGGCACAAAGTGACAAGACGTACACTGTACGTCTCCCGTCACGAGGGGGTTAATATCCAATTTATTTGTATTTTCTAAATGCAGCTCAATGTATCTTTTGGGCTCTTTTTCAGTATGGGAACACAATGGATAACCAGACCCTGTCCAGAGGATTTCAGTTCATAGTCTTCTCCTTGGATGCAGGCAGACACCCTTTGCTGTTTTTGGTTTTCTTCCTCGTGTACTCGGCTGGCGTTCTCGGGAATGTTATCCTAATTTCAGTGGTGCTGATGGACCCTCACCTGCACACCGCAGGTCGAGAACAAGCAGAAGAAAGACTTTCTCCACGTGCACGTCCCACCTCATCATCCTCAGCATGTTCTATGGAACCATTACGTGTAACTACACGACACCAATGAACTCCGGCAGCTCAGATGTTCTAGACAAAGTCTTCTCCGTGCTCTACGCAGCCGTGACTCCCATGCTGAACCCTTTAATACAGTGTTTTTCAACCTTGAAAAAAATCACGAGGCACACCACCATTAGAAAATGTTACAAAAATGTACCTCTGTGCCTATATTGACTATATATAAAGTAATTCTCTTGAATAGGAATCAAATAAACACAAAGAAATTATTTTATAATTACTTTATTATGAAATATAAAAGTATTTTATAATTGTTCATATTTCTGTTTACTTACTCAGTGCGAAACCTGGGCCTGTTTGGCTGAACACAAAGCTGATATTCTGGCAGGAATCGAAGAAAGACACACACGTAGCTCTTCGTCAACAGCTCTCAGTCTCTCTCTGTCTTTAGTTTTTATAGCAATCAGGTTTGAAAAGCTCATCTCACACAGATATGTAGTGGAAAATGGGAGCAATGTCAAAATAGCTTTGTTTACCAGAACGGGGAACTCCTTGGCAGTATCCAACCAAAAACTGTCCAAAGGTAGATCAGCAAATCTTAGCTTGAAACCACGATTTTGTCTCAGTTCAGTTAGTTCCTCCTGCTCCTGTAAAGTCATGTCCTTTCCACCAACTAACAGTGACACCGGAGCTATTTATAGTCCGTAACATGCGGCTTCGGCTCACAAATAGACCAATCATTAGATTCTAATGATTGGTCTATTTGTGAGCCGAAGCCGCATGTTACGGATGAAATTGGAATTTTTCCCACGGCACACCAGACAATATCTCACGGCACACTAGTGTGCCACGGCACAGTGGTTGAAAAACGCTGCTTTAATATACAGCCTTAGAAATAAAGATGTGACCAACTCTTTGCTTAGAGTTACCAAGACCCGAAAAATGGCTTAAAGTCCGTTCACAATAAATGGGCTCTCGTTAAATTGGATCTAAAGTGTCAGGGTAACCTGCGCAGGTGTCCCCACACCGCATGCAGGTACCTACGCAGGAAGACCAAATTAATATGACCCCCACTAGACAAGGTCAATGTGTCGTAAACAATTTATTATAACCAGCAAAACCAAACACAACCCCACAAACAAGTATGAATAGGTAAAGTGACACCAACTAAATATAGCCACAACCCCATACAAAGATAACAGGAGCAAATACAAACCCAGGGTATAGAAAGCGGGTAAACCTAGGGAGCAGGGCAAGACAAGGGGGGCCAAGGGACAAGGTACAGGCAGGTAACAGGACTCAAAGTAGGTAACAGGTCTCAGGACTGGGGACTCTGGATCCACAGGAAACAACAGGATACAGAGCCAAAGTCCTGACTGCAGGGAGGGATTAAATACCCTCCCAGGAAGTACCAGGTGATGGCTAAGTACTGGCAGCTGGGAGACACCCCCGCAGGTGAGCACTGGAACTGCAGGGCTTAGCTCCAGCACCACCTGGAGGCGCTCTGGATCCTAACATAAAGTCTTTTGATGCCCCATGAGCCCTTCCCATAATGTACAATGAACAGATATCCCATTGCAAACCAGACCGAAATCCCACTGGAGTATGTAGAAGGGTGCTGGAATGACATGCGGTTGGCCCTTGGTTCCTCCCCTTTAGGCTGGTTTTTGTGATAGTTGGGTGGCTCCCTGTAGGAAATGGGACAGGGCGGGCCTTTCTCCCGGCTGGCCTTGATGGAAGCTAGGCACATGACTTGATGACGCTGTGACGCCCGCAAAGCTGCCGGCTTCAGATGTGGTTGGGGCGGCCTCGTGGTAGGCAGCGACGGGGATTCCTAGGCGCAACGGGACCTTTTCGATATGTAGATTGGAAGCTCTTTGCATATCAGGTAATTTATTCTAGTTGATTTCCATGGTATTTGGCTTCCTGATACTTTGATTTTACTATAGTTTGATAAAGCACCCCCAAGTTTTTAGAAATTGAAAGCGTCGGCATCGGCTCCATGTATCGGGGGCATTTTCACGAGTACAAGTACGTGTGAAAATGTCCTGTGTCAGCACCGATACCGATACTACTATCAGTATGGGTGCAGCATCCCTACTTTCTAGGTTTTACAACAAGCCACTAAGAGTTTGGGTTACATACCGTGTTTCCCCGAAAATAAGACCTACCCCGAAAATAAGACCTAGTGCTAACTTCAGGGATTTCCGTAATATAAGACCTACCCCGAAAATAAGACCTAGTTCGGCAGGAGGGGGCGCACATGTATTGCTGCATCCAAGCAGCCAGCAAGGGCTCTGAGTGTAAAAATCAATGGCATGTGCAGCTTGTCTCCTGTCTGCATGTACGGTCTAATAAAATGTCACGATCGCAAAGCTCCCTCCCTCCCTCCGGCCCGTCTGCCCGCCGATCCACCCGTCTGCATGCACGGTCTAAAAACAAGTAGAGATCGTAAAAAACTTTCTGGCCGCAGCTCCCTCCCTCCCTCCGGCCCGTCTGCAAGCCGTTCCGCCCGACTGCCTCGGCTTTTAGGATGCCTGGACGGCATCAGAGAGCTCCAGACAGCTGCAGCCAGGTACCGTACTGTGACACTGTGTGACAGTCACAGTACCATTCTTTCACTCCCCTTCTCCAGTACTGTATGATACAGTACATTACATGCCGGTATCTCTGCTCTGCGTGACAGTCACGGTCCTGATTTCTGTGCATACCGTTTTTCCCCGAAAATAAGACCTAGTGTGTTTTTTTGGGGGGAAAAAAATATAAGACAGTGTCTTATTTTCGGGGAAACACGGTAGTTACATAGTTACATAGTATTTGAGGTGGAATAAAGACATAAGTCCATCAAGTCCAACCTATAGCGTGTATGCATTTATCTCTGAGCAGGTGTGTGCGTGTGTATGAGTCCATGTGGGATTTTGCTCTTAGCAGTACCTGTCCCCCTGTATATTATGGTCTCCGAGGAACCCGTCCAGCAGTTTCTTGAATGATTCCACACTCTTAGCCGAGATCACTTCCTGCGGCAGAGAGTTCCAGACCTTAACCGCTCTGTGAAGAATCTCTCGTGCCCCGTGTGTTGAAATTTTTTTTCCACCAATTTTTGCTTGTGCCCTCTGGTCTTTGTTACGGAGCTGACCGGGAACAGTTTGTTAATAATGATGTTGTCGCCCTTCAATGAAGCCCTAATGAAAGTCAACCAAACATTATTGCAGATCACCAATACACTAGCACTCGACAGATCTAGTTTAACACAAGATGTCCTGGCACTGATAACGACCTAGGTGGACTCCAATTCACCATGAGACATAAACTGAAAGTTACCACCAAATTCAAAAATCAGAACTCTGAACCTGGGGGTACTACACTAACATTGAGCATATATACTGTGTATACACTACATTGGCAAACGTATTGGGACGCCTTTACAAGCACATGAACTTTACTGGCATCCCAGTCTTAGTCCGTGGGTTCACGGATGGACTTATCGCACAGGTGACAACCTATCACGGCACCGCGCTTGTAGTCACTGAGCTCCTAAAAGCGACCCGTTCTCTCACAAATGTTTGAGGAGGCGTCTGTATGCCGAGGTGCCTCATCCAATACACCTGAATTCAATCAACTGGAGGGGGAGGGGCCCAATACCTTTGGCAATATAGTGTATATGTACACTGCCTTGTGTATTCCTGGGTCCAAACATCCTAAATTTGATGGGTCTAGGAGGTCCAGAATGCTGGAATGCAATTGGCCATCTATGCGGGACCTAAAGGGAGGGCACCAAAAGCCGGCTGAACACTTGGGCAACCTCGCTGCTCCCCCACCATCACCAGCAGAAGAAGAGGTCAGACTCAGAGCATCTGAAAAAGGAAATCAGATCAACTGTAAGTCCCTTTTCTTTCTTCTGTATGACATGCTGACCTCTGACTTCTACATTACACCACTGACTATGTCTGGCTCCTCCCACTATCCTCCCGACAGCTCACAACCCAGAAGTGGCCTACAGTGGGTAAGAGTGCCTAAGTACCGGACATGCAGTGGATTTAGGCAAGAACCATGTAGGGAG
>NW_017308252.1:126777-127875 GCF_000935625.1 Nanorana parkeri | reverse complement strand
ACGACGATTACAGGGGTGGTAAAAGTGTTAGGGAGGGGCGGAGGGAGAGGCAGAGCGGGAGGGGGGCCAAGTCGCTGCACCGTGGGCCTCTGGGCTGTACTTGCCCCCTGGGCTAAAAGTTGCCAGTCAGCCCCTGCTAGAAACACACGATTCCCCCTCTGTGCCACCCATAATATACATTTTACTAATTAAATATAATATAACAAATTTAGAGTCCACATGAAGCAAATGTCGTAACGCACAATCATCTATAGTTCATTCTGGGCTAATCTATGAAAATCGGGAGATAGGTTTAGTAATATGAAAATGAACAGTTTGGGAGGGGCAGAGGAGAGCATCGCAAAATGCTCCGCCCTCCAATCACCCTCCCTGCCTCTCCCTGATTGGGCCAGGGTACCAGTGAGTTGGGATCGGCTGCACATGCATCGCAGCGAATACATTTTTTTTTTTGGAGACAAACAAGTCATTCTATTAGCAATATTGCCAAAAATATTTTATTTTCCATCAAATCTGTTGACAAAAAATATGTTTTATTCTTTTTACACCGGTGTTCATTTTAATAAAAGTATTGTTACTGTAAATACAAAGTATACAATTTTGTCTTATTTAAAATGGCACTAAAATGGTTCAAGGCAAGTTATTTGCATGTTTTTTTTTTTTTTTTAATTTTGCTAATTTTTTTATGTCCGTAGAACAAGCAACACAAATGACCATAATAATAAAAAAAAAATAATGGTAAAAAATAGGAATAAAAAAAAACAAAAGCATTGTCTTAAAGCAGGGATGGCCAGCTGTGGTGGAACTACGAATCCCATGAGGCTTTGCAAGATTCTCACAGCCACGGACATGACTCCCGGAGAGAGATGCTTCATGGGATTTGTAGTTTCACCCGCAGCTGGAGGGCCGGAGTTTTGGCCATCCCTGTCTTAAAGGGTTTCTAAACCCTCCGGCTTTTTTGCATATATATATATATATATAAGGCTAGCAAGCAGTAGATCTACGCAAAAGGTTTTTTAATTAAAAAGACACCGCGTTTTAAACTTACCTGTATCTTCCCCGCGCGCTCCCGTCCGAAAATGTGAAACCGCTCAGCAAAGC
>NW_017308252.1:126060-126472 GCF_000935625.1 Nanorana parkeri | reverse complement strand
AAGTGGTTTAAACTTACCTCTGTCTTCGCCGCGCGCTCCTGTCCGAAAATTTAGAGAATGCTTGGGCGACAGCAAAGCATCTTGGGGGGGGGGCGCATGCGCAGTTCACATTTTCGGCCGGGACGCGAGGAGAGACGCAAGGTAAGTGCAAGGCGTGCACCCGCATGCAGACACCGTGGGAGCAGTGGCGTAACAATCGCCATAGCGACCCAGGCGGCCGCTATGGGGCCCTGGCACAGGGGGGCCCGGCCAGGGCCACCTGGGTCGCTTTGGCATGTGGGGGTGCTGGCTGTCACAGACACAGCTCAGCAGCGGCCACGGCGCATTTCCCCTCATAGCCGCTGCGGAGCTGTGTCAGTGACAGCCCGCCGCTGCGGCAGATGAGGGCGGGGTTCGGAATGGAGGAGGCGGG
>NW_017308252.1:113976-126030 GCF_000935625.1 Nanorana parkeri | reverse complement strand
GGGCCCGCCTCCTCTTACGTCACTGGCCAGCGACCTAAGAGCAGGTGGGGCCAGTGATGTAAGAGAAGGCGGGGCCCGTCGATAGCAGAGGAGGCGGGGCCCGGGGACGGAACAGGAGTCGGGGCCCGGCGACCACAGAGGCGCTGACAGGTAAGAGATCTCAGATCCTGCAGAGCCCACTATAGAGAGTCTATGGCGGGCTCTGCAGGGTCACTCTCCGCTGGAGCTCTGCAAGTGGCATGACTAGCAATCACGGGGCCCCATACAGAATTTTGCTATGGGGCCCTGTGATTTCTAGTTACGCCCCTGCGTGGGAGAGGAAGCGCAAGCAAGGACAGAGGAGTCAGCGCTGGATCGGAGACCCGCCGCAGCGCTGGAGGGACAGATGAAAACGACAGGAAAGAAGAAGAAGATCGGATTAAGAGACATCATTTAAAGTAAGTGCCGACATTAACGTTGTGTTGAGGCAAAAAAAAATCTGCCTTTAATGTCACTTTAACACATAAGCTGAGGGGAGAATTGGAGGCGATAATTAATCATTGATTAGGGCTGATTATCGTAAACTTTGAGGATGATTTATAAACTATTCACAAAGCGAATAGCTCAGCGAATGAGATCGTGGCAACGAAATGGAGATGGGAAGGTAGGAGTATGCTCCTTAGCTCCATCTAGTGGTCACAGTGCATTGTGAATCTCATTTACAGAGCTGTTTGCAGTCTGAATGGTTTATAAATCAAACGCATACCCTGTTTCCCCGAAAATAAGACCTACCCCAAAAGTAAGATCTAGTTTGGTGGTAGCATGTGAGGGGGAACTTGAAGAGCAGGAGAGATGGTATCAGCCTGCAGGGACACACTGTATAAGGGGATGACAGGGGACTCCCTCCGGCCAGTGCAGTGAGAGGGAGCACTCCAGTACCATACTACACCAACTGCTGTCCCCCTGAAGGCACTGCTTAATGTAATGGTACTGTACTGTCCACTGTCTGATGTCCTCACTGCTGCACCGCTGGTACCACTGTCCCTGATGGCAAAAGAAGCCGGCGCTGTAGAAAGCAGAGACGCATTAGCTGATACTTACTCTATAGCGCCGGTTACTGTGACAGGCGGAGTGATACCAGATAGCTTTTGGATTGTCAGATAGGAGTCAGCCGTCCGTCCGTTTTTTTCTTAACGGGCGGATGGCAAGAGGTTAAAAAAAAAAAAAATAAGATATCCCCCTTAAAATAAGACCTAGTGTGTTTTTTGGGGGCAAAAATTATATAAGACAGTGTCTTATTTTTGGGGAAACACGGTAGAAGTCCCGTCACACGCCTGGGCGATGTAAACCCGTGATTCGCCAGCGGGCGCTGCAGTGACAGCGGATGGCGCCTGCACATAATTAGTAATGAGAAAAAGTCACCAGCACTACAATATTCACTCTACCATTCTGTCTTTATTGATCTTGGATAATCATATCATGTCAGGATCCAGAGCACCTCCCGGTGGCGCTGGAACCAGGTCCTGCAGTTCCCACGCTCGCCTGCAGGTGTCTCCAGGCAGCCAGGAACTGTCAGGTACCAGACCACCGCTGGGTGGTGCTGGAACCTGCGACTCCAGTGGTCACCTGCGGGTGTCTCCCAGCTGCCAGTACTTAGCCATCACCTGGTGCTTCCTGGGAAGGGTATTTAATCCCTCCCTGCAATCAGGATTGGGGCTCAGTATCCTGTCGCCTTTCCCTGACTGAGTCCTGTGCCCTGAGCTTGTCGCCATTTCATGAGTGAGCCCTGAGTCCTGTTACCTGCTTGCAGTCCTGAGTCCTGTTACCTGCTTGCAGTCCTGAGTCCTGCCTGTACCTTGACCCTTGGTCTTGCCCTGCTCCCCAGGTTTACCTGGCTTGTATACCCTGGGTGTGCATTCAGCTATTTGCTCCTGGTTTAGATAATTATGTTATCTTTTGTATGTGTTTGTGGTTATATTTAGTTGGTTACTTTACTTACCTGTGCTTGCTTGTGGGTGTTGGTGGTGTTGTTGACCTTGTCTAGTGTGGTCATACTAATTTGGTCCTCCTGAGTGGGTACCTGCATGCGGTGTGGGGACACCTGCGCGCACTACCCCGACATATCATCACATTGAAAAGCAACGTTTCAGAACCAAATAAGTTCCTTCATCAGGCAAACAAAGTGATTTTTCTCCTGATGAAGGAACCGATTTGGTTTCCGAAACGTTGCTTATATATAGATCCCCAATTCTGTAGCACTTACATAATTTGTACAGTTCTTAACTCGAACTTCTAACTCGTCAGTTGTCAGCTAATAACTGAATTAGGCAAAAAGCAATCATAAAGTACAATAAGCCACAGCAACCAATCAGAATTGATCCCTCAATACAGATCCAACACAACCCTGGATACAGAATTGATCTGTATCCAGTTAAATTTGTGTTGGCCATCATGGTCTACAGCTCTTTGGCCATCACCTTGGCCTTGGGGAGGTTTCAGCAAGTCTCTTCCCGAGAATAGGTCACGTGTGTATATTCCTCATGGCCTGTAAGGACCGAGTGTTGTCCTCCTGGTGGGAGATTCATTTTTTTACGGCGCAGCAAGCTGTAGACGCACCTCTGACACTGGGAGGAGGCAAAGAAATAGATAAGAGGATCCAGACAACAGCTGAAGCTGCAGATAGTAGAAGAGAGGAGGTAGGCGTCATACAGCGAGTCATCGGCAAATTCATACATCTGAAGGTAATAAATTAAATGGAGGACATTGGTCGGGCCGAAACAAAGGACAAACACGCAAAGCACAATCGCGGCCAGGTAGACGGCTCGCGACCTTTTGCGCGTGCGATTCGTGTTCATTGCACTGAGGCTACGGATGGTTCTAACGTAACAAAAAGTTGTCACCGCCAAAGGTAAGAAAAAGAAAAGAGATAAAAGAGAGGTAAAAAAGTAAAAATAGAATCCGCGCAGATCCTCCGTGTCCTGCACGTCGTAACATGTTGTGGCATTCAGATCATAGATAAAAAAGGTTTGTCTAGCTAGAAGTAGAGGCACAGCGCCGGCCAGTGAGATGACCCAGATGACGCCACACACCAGCCAGGCTCGCTTCACTGTGCGCCAGGGGAGAGACCGCACCGGGTAGATCACGGCCAGGAAACGGTCCACGCTGATACTGGTCATGAGCAGGATGGAGCAGTACATGTTACAGTAAAATGTTGCCGTGACAAAGCGACACATTCCTTCTCCGAACAGCCAGTTATTTCCTGAGAATCGGTAGACGACGAGGAAAGGCAGGACGCTAACGAAGAGGACATCTGCTGTAGCCAAGTTCAACATGTACACAGTCGCCGGGCTCCTGATCTTCATCTTCACCAGGAACGTGACGATCGCCATGATATTGAGGGGAAGAGCCACAAGGAACACAACGGTATGGACGGATGGGATAAACTTAGTGTACCTCCAATTTATCATTGATAACACACCCTCTGAAACGTTGACTACGTCATATGGGTAAAATGTGTCTTGGAAGGCATCTGAAATAAAAAAACAAAACTGTTAGCTTATAAATATTTTTTTTAGGCACATCTACTATGAAAATGAACAAGACATGAAAGTATTAGGTCTTCAACCAGAAGTATACTAATGGCCAAAAGTGGACACCTAACCATCACACCTATACGAACTTGTTAGAGTTTCCATTACAAACCCAGACGCATTAATATGGAGGCTTTCCGTGAGATTTTGGAAAATTTGTGCCCATTTGTGAGGTCAGATACTGATGTTGGATGAAAAGTCCCCGCTCACAGATGGCCTTCCAATTCATCCCAAGGTGCTCAGTAGGGTTTAGGTCAGGGATCTGTGCTCGAATTCCTCCACACCAAACTGGTCCCACCATGTCTTTATGGGGTTGGCTTCGTACACAGGGGACAGTCATGGTGGAACAGAAAAGGACCTTCCCCAAAATGTCACCACAAGGCTGGAAGAGCTCAATTCTCTACAATGTCTGTGTATGCTGGAGCATTAACTGAATCCTCACTGGAGACGCCTGAAAAGGGTGTTCAAATACTTCTGGCCATGTGGGTAGGTGCAATGGTCAGGTGTCCACATGCTCATGGCCATGTAGGTGGATGTGATGGCCAGGTGTCCACATACTCCTGGCTATGTAGGTAGGTGTGATGGTCAGGTGTCCACATACTCCTGGCCATGTAGGTAGGTGTGATAGTCAGGTGTCCACATACTCCTTGCCATGTAGGTAGGTGTGATAGTCAGATGTTCACATACTCCTTGCCATGTAGGTAGGTGTGATAGTCAGATGTCCACATACTCCTGGTCATGTAGGTAGGTGTGATGGTCAGGTGTCCACATACTCCTGGCCATGTAGGTAGGTTCAGGAAACGGTCCACGCTGATACTGGTCATGAGCAGGATGGAGCAGTACATGTTACAGTAAAATGTTGCCGTGACAAAGCGACACATTCCTTCTCCGAACAGCCAGTTATTTCCTGAGAATCGGTAGACGACGAGGAAAGGCAGGACGCTAACGAAGAGGACATCTGCTGTAGCCAAGTTCAACATGTACACAGTCGCCGGGCTCCTGATCTTCATCTTCACCAGGAACGTGACGATCGCCATGATATTGAGGGGAAGAGCCACAAGGAACACAACGGTATGGACGGATGGGATAAACTTAGTGTACCTCCAATTTATCATTGATAACACACCCTCTGAAACGTTGACTACGTCATATGGGTAAAATGTGTCTTGGAAGGCATCTGAAATAAAAAAACAAAACTGTTAGCTTATAAATATTTTTTTTAGGCACATCTACTATGAAAATGAACAAGACATGAAAGTATTAGGTCTTCAACCAGAAGTATACTAATGGCCAAAAGTGGACACCTAACCATCACACCTATACGAACTTGTTAGAGTTTCCATTACAAACCCAGACGCATTAATATGGAGGCTTTCCGTGAGATTTTGGAAAATTTGTGCCCATTTGTGAGGTCAGATACTGATGTTGGATGAAAAGTCCCCGCTCACAGATGGCCTTCCAATTCATCCCAAGGTGCTCAGTAGGGTTTAGGTCAGGGATCTGTGCTCGAATTCCTCCACACCAAACTGGTCCCACCATGTCTTTATGGGGTTGGCTTCGTACACAGGGGACAGTCATGGTGGAACAGAAAAGGACCTTCCCCAAAATGTCACCACAAGGCTGGAAGAGCTCAATTCTCTACAATGTCTGTGTATGCTGGAGCATTAACTGAATCCTCACTGGAGACGCCTGAAAAGGGTGTTCAAATACTTCTGGCCATGTGGGTAGGTGCAATGGTCAGGTGTCCACATGCTCATGGCCATGTAGGTGGATGTGATGGCCAGGTGTCCACATACTCCTGGCTATGTAGGTAGGTGTGATGGTCAGGTGTCCACATACTCCTGGCCATGTAGGTAGGTGTGATAGTCAGGTGTCCACATACTCCTTGCCATGTAGGTAGGTGTGATAGTCAGATGTTCACATACTCCTTGCCATGTAGGTAGGTGTGATAGTCAGATGTCCACATACTCCTTGCCATGTAGGTAGGTGTGATAGTCAGATGTCCACATACTCCTGGTCATGTAGGTAGGTGTGATGGTCAGGTGTCCACATACTCCTGGCCATGTAGGTAGGTGTGATAGTCAGGTGTCCACATACTCCTTGCCATGTAGGTAGGTGTGATAGTCAGATGTCCACATACTCCTTGCCATGTAGGTAGGTGTGATAGTCAGATGTCCACATACTCCTGGTCATGTAGGTAGGTGTGATGGTCAGATGTCCACATACTCCTGGCCATGTAGGTAGGTGTGATAGTCAGGTGTCCTAATTTTTTGGCCATATACTAGGTGTGATGGTCAGATGTTCACATACTCCTGGCCATGTAGGTAGGTGTGATAGTCCAGATGTCCACATACTCCTCGCCATGTAGGTAGGTGTGATAGTCAGATGTCCACATACTCCTGGCCATGTAGATAGGTGTGATAGTCAGATGTCCACATACTCCTGGCCATGTAGGTAGGTGTGATAGTCAGGTGTCCACATACTCCTGGCCATGTAGGTAGGTGTGATAGTCAGGTGTCCACATACTCCTTGTCATGTAGGTAGGTGTGATAGTCAGATGTCCACATACTCCTTGCCATGTAGGTAGGTGTGATAGTCAGATGTCCACATACTCCTGGTCATGTAGGTAGGTGTGATGGTCAGATGTCCACATACTCCTGGCCATGTAGGAAGGTGTGATAGTCAGGTGTCCTAATTTTTTGGCCATATAGTAGGTGTGATGGTCAGATGTCCACATACTCCTGGCCATGTAGGTAGGCGTGATAGTCAAGTGTCCACATACTCCTGGCCATGTAGGTAGGCGTGATAGTCAAGTGTCCACATACTCCTGGCCATGTAGGTAGGCGTGATAGTCAAGTGTCCACATACTCCTGGCCATGTAGGTAGGCGTGATAGTCAAGTGTCCACATACTCCTGGCCATGTAGGTAGGCGTGATAGTCAAGTGTCCACATACTCCTGGCCATGTAGGTAGGCGTGATAGTCAAGTGTCCACATACTCCTGGCCATGTAGGTAGGCGTGATAGTCAAGTGTCCACATACTCCTGGCCATGTAGGTAGGCGTGATAGTCAAGTGTCCACATACTCCTGGCCATGTAGGTAGGCGTGATAGTCAAGTGTCCACATACTCCTGGCCATGTAGGTAGGCGTGATAGTCAAGTGTCCACATACTCCTGGCCATGTAGGTAGGCGTGATAGTCAAGTGTCCACATACTCCTGGCCATGTAGGTAGGCGTGATAGTCAAGTGTCCACATACTCCTGGCCATGTAGGTAGGCGTGATAGTCAAGTGTCCACATACTCCTGGCCATGTAGGTAGGCGTGATAGTCAAGTGTCCACATACTCCTGGCCATGTAGGTAGGCGTGATAGTCAAGTGTCCACATACTCCTGGCCATGTAGGTAGGCGTGATAGTCAAGTGTCCACATACTCCTGGCCATGTAGGTAGGCGTGATAGTCAAGTGTCCACATACTCCTGGCCATGTAGGTAGGCGTGATAGTCAAGTGTCCACATACTCCTGGCCATGTAGGTAGGCGTGATAGTCAAGTGTCCACATACTCCTGGCCATGTAGGTAGGCGTGATAGTCAAGTGTCCACATACTCCTGGCCATGTAGGTAGGCGTGATAGTCAAGTGTCCACATACTCCTGGCCATGTAGGTAGGCGTGATAGTCAAGTGTCCACATACTCCTGGCCATGTAGGTAGGCGTGATAGTCAAGTGTCCACATACTCCTGGCCATGTAGGTAGGCGTGATAGTCAAGTGTCCACATACTCCTGGCCATGTAGGTAGGCGTGATAGTCAAGTGTCCACATACTCCTGGCCATGTAGGTAGGCGTGATAGTCAAGTGTCCACATACTCCTGGCCATGTAGGTAGGCGTGATAGTCAAGTGTCCACATACTCCTGGCCATGTAGGTAGGCGTGATAGTCAAGTGTCCACATACTCCTGGCCATGTAGGTAGGCGTGATAGTCAAGTGTCCACATACTCCTGGCCATGTAGGTAGGCGTGATAGTCAAGTGTCCACATACTCCTGGCCATGTAGGTAGGCGTGATAGTCAAGTGTCCACATACTCCTGGCCATGTAGGTAGGCGTGATAGTCAAGTGTCCACATACTCCTGGCCATGTAGGTAGGCGTGATAGTCAAGTGTCCACATACTCCTGGCCATGTAGGTAGGCGTGATAGTCAAGTGTCCACATACTCCTGGCCATGTAGGTAGGCGTGATAGTCAAGTGTCCACATACTCCTGGCCATGTAGGTAGGCGTGATAGTCAAGTGTCCACATACTCCTGGCCATGTAGGTAGGCGTGATAGTCAAGTGTCCACATACTCCTGGCCATGTAGGTAGGCGTGATAGTCAAGTGTCCACATACTCCTGGCCATGTAGGTAGGCGTGATAGTCAAGTGTCCACATACTCCTGGCCATGTAGGTAGGCGTGATAGTCAAGTGTCCACATACTCCTGGCCATGTAGGTAGGCGTGATAGTCAAGTGTCCACATACTCCTGGCCATGTAGGTAGGCGTGATAGTCAAGTGTCCACATACTCCTGGCCATGTAGGTAGGCGTGATAGTCAAGTGTCCACATACTCCTGGCCATGTAGGTAGGTTTGATGGTCAGGTGTCCTAATTTTTTGGCCATATAGTAGGTGTGATGGTCAGATGTTCACATACTTCTGGCGTATAGGTAAATGTGATGGTCGGCTGACAACATACTTTTCGCCATATAGTGTATTTTTAGACTGTGAGCAACACAGGAAATGCACATTTTTCTGAATCCATTGCCCATTTCAGCATGTAATCTCCTTCCTTCCTATTCCTATATATATCGAAAAGGGATTGAAGGGGCTAAAACTCCCTAATTGTTCTGCAGATCCTGCCATGTCTTCTGTGAGTACTTACCGTAGTATCGTGATTGCATAGAGGAAATCCCAGGTGGTCAGAATGGTCAGCCCTAGGCCCCTAACCAAGCTGCTCACTGCATATGTGAGTACCAGTCCTGACCAGCTCACCAGGTGGCCCCAGAGCTGCAGCACATGGAAGTATGAACCTACATGGCCCATTGGATAATACAGTCCAAATACCGACCAATTAGTGTGAGCACTCCCGATCTACCTAACTAGAAGGAGTGATACATCTTGAGAGGCTGGTCCCTCCATTGCACTGTGCCCCGTATAATTCTGGGTTTGCAAGGGTTAATATATCATCTAGCAGCTTAAAGTGACATTAAACCCTCAGTTTTTTTTTTAACATAAAACAATACTGTAATGTGCGCCGTACTGTAATCCATGGTAGTTTCCCTTCTCTTTGCTGCTCTTCCTTTTAAATCCTCATCTCTTCTCATGCTGGGGGAGAACTTCTGTTTTGCAGCAGACTGCCTTGTCTCAGGCATGGATACACGGTGTCTGTGTATAGGTTTGTATAGGCTTGTAACCTGAGCCAGCACTACAGGAAGAGGCCCTGAGCTGAAAAGGGAAGTTCTCCCCAAGCATGAGAAGACATGAGGATTTAAAAGGAAGAGCAGCAAAGAGAAGGGAAACAACCATGGATTACAGGAAGGCGCACATTACAGTATTGTTCTGAGGGTTTAATGTCACTTTAAGTACAGAAGAACTGCTGCGTGACCATCTGATAACGGACTTATCTTCACATCCTGGAAACTGACCATGTTTGATCCGAACATTCTAAACACAAAACTGATTAGATTATCTGTATTACGGCGTCTGTTTTAGACTAACGTATAAACCAAATACTGATATCAGACAATGTTGTGGAATGTATGCCCCCTAAGTGTAATTACTATGAAAGTGTCCCTCATGGATAAATGAACGTTCCATCTGACCATCAATTCTGAGGTCATCAGTGTATGTCGTGCCTTTCATCATGGGACTCACTGAGTGGACTGCCTTTGGTCATAGGCCTCTCTGACTGGACTGTCTTTGGTTACGGGACTCCCTGACTGGACTGTCTTTGTTCACCGGACTCCCTGACTGGACTGCCTTTGGTCACAGGCCTCTCTGACTGGACTGCCTTTGTTCACAGGACTCACTGACTGGACTGTCTCTGGTCACGGGCCTCCCTGACTGGACTGCCTTTGGTCACAGACTTCACTGCCTTTGTTCACGGGACTCTCTGTCTGGACTGCCTTTGGTCACAGGCCTCTCTGTCTGGACTGCCTTTGGTCACAGGCCTCTTTGACTGGACTGCCTTTGGTCACAGGCCTCTCTGACTGGACTGTCTTTGGTCACGGGACTCCCTGACCGGACTGCCTGTGTTCACAGGACTCACTGACTGGACTGCCTTTGGTCACAGGCCTCTTTGACTGGACTGCCTTTGGTCACAGACCTCACTGACTTAACTGCCTTTGGTCACAGGCCTCTTTGACTGGACTGCCTTTGGTCACAGACCTCACTGACTTAACTGCCTTTGGTCACAGGCCTCTTTGACTGGACTGCCTTCGGTCACAGGCCTCTCTGACTTAACTGAATTTGTTCACGGGACTCTCTGTCTGGACTGCCTTTGGTCACAGGCCTCTTTGACTGGACTGCCTTCGGTCACAGGCCTCTCTGACTTAACTGAATTTGTTCACGGGACTCTCTGACTGGACTGCATTTGGTTACGGGACTCCCTGACTGGACTATATTTTGGTCACGGGGCTCCATGATTGGACTGCCTTTAGTCGCAGGCCTCTCTTACTTGACTGCCTTTGTTCACGGGACTCTCTGTCTGGACTGCCTGACAGTATACACGGGACTCTCTGACAGTATACACGGGGCCACTGCAGGAGTACAGAGGATGACATAGGAACACTGGAATCAGCCATACAGGTAACACAGCGATGCACACGGATAGTCAGGAAGCAGGATGAGAGTTACAAAAAATCACATGGGGTCCGGCATCTAGCATGCTGACATGTTGCTCAAACACTGAGCAACAGGTGTACTGGCCCCTCAACACAGAGGTTGACAGGAAGCTGAGCACCCCGGACAGAACGCATGGCTGCATCAATGCGTAGGAGAGTGTGACGCCAGGCTACATTTTCTCAGTCTTCAGATGTCTAGTTTGGGCAATCTTATGCCCACTGCAGCCTCAGTTTTCTGTTCTTGGCTGACAAGAGTGAGACCCAACGTGGTCTTCTGCTGTTGTACCTCATCTGTCTCAAAGTTTTCCATTCTAAAAAAAACCTTTTCTTCTCACCGCAGTTGTAGGGAGCGGTTATCTGAGTCACCATAGCTTTCCTATCAGCTCCAGCCAGTCTGTCCATTCCTCTCTGACCTCATCAACAATGAGTTTCCATCCACAAAACTGCCACTCGCTGTATTATTCTCCCTCCATTCTGAGAAAGTCTAAAGATCAATGTGTGTGAAAATCCCAGAAGAACATCAGTTACGGAGATCCTCAAACTAGCCCATCAGTTAGATAATTCCATGAATGAGTGGGTGTAATAAAGTGACCGGTAAATATAACATGTACAGTATTAGTAGTAAGACTGTTCTTACTGAATTTGGGAAGGTTCCAGAACTTGGATATCACTCCGTGCCTAGCTGAGATATCATACTAGATATAGGAAGGTCCCAGAACTTGGATATCACCCCGTGTCTAGCTGAGATATCATACTAGACTTGGGAAGGTCCCAGAACCTGGACATCACTCCGTGCCTAGCTGAGATATTATACCAGACTTGGGAAGGTCCCAGAACTTGGATATCACCCCGTGTCTAGCTGAGATATCATACTAGACTTGGGAAGGTCCCAGAACCTGGACATCACTCCATGCCTAGCTGAGATATCATACTAGACTTGGGAAGGTCCCAGAACCTGGACATCACTCCATGCCTAGCTGAGATATCATACTAGATATGGAAAGGTTCCAGAACCTGGACATCACTCCATGCCTAGCTGAGATATCATACTAGATATGGGAAGGTCCCAGAACCTGGACATCATTCCATGCCTAGCTGAGATATCATACTAGATATGGGAAGGTTCCAGAACCTGGACATCACTCTGTGTCTAGCTGATATATCATACTGGATATGTGAAGGTTCCAGAACCTGGACATCAGTCCGTGTCTAGCTGAGATATCATACTAGATATGGGAAGGTTCCAGAACCTGGACATCAGTCCGTGTCTAGCTGAGATATCATACTAGACTTGGGAAGGTCCCAGAAGCTGGACATCAGTCCGTGTCTAGCTGAGATATCATACTAGATATAGGAAGGTCCCAGAACTTGGATATCACCCGTGCCTAGCTGAGATATCATACCAGATTTGGGAAGGTTCTAGATGTTTATTCAATGAGTCCAGCTTGGATATCAGAATTCTATGCAGTGGATAACCTGTAAGTGACTGTCAAGTCAGTTTCTAGGTATAAAATATTATCTCCTGCAACCCAGATGCATCTTCACCCCACCAGCCATTACCTGGGGGAAGAGTTATTTGGGGACCTTTTATCTCCTTCCCTCCCTATCCACATGATCGGTGTTCT
>NW_017308252.1:113491-113804 GCF_000935625.1 Nanorana parkeri | reverse complement strand
AAGTTAGCAGCATCTTCTGCCTACCACTCGGACCACCCCGCACCGGGGACTCACCTCCCGTCTGGTTGTCGCCATTCACCGTGTGGCACAAGTTGACCTCATGTAGAAGGACGAGAGACAAAAGCAGATGGACCTCCATCCCCGCTGCAGGCTGAGCGCTGATATGAGGGACAACCGATGCCGAATCTTTTTTTGCTGTTGGTGGGTGTGACGTGTCATGTAGATTGGAGGAGATGGAGCCCACAGATAATGTCTCGGAGATGTGTAGACGTCCTCGTGTTCATAGCTGGCCTGGGCCCCTTACACCAGTACT
>NW_017308252.1:108593-113431 GCF_000935625.1 Nanorana parkeri | reverse complement strand
GCTGATACCCAAAGCTCCGGTAGAGAGATTCATCCTCATTTCCTGTACTGCTGTCGAGAGTTTCGCTTGACAGGAAGTAAGGAAGAAAATCTGCAACAGGTACCCAGATAAAAATGTTACAAGTGTTCAAGCTTTCACTTTCTTCACCTAAAGCTGAACTCCGGGATGACCAAATATAAAGGCCGTTCACTGCTGCGCTCTCTCTCCTTGTGCAGGGTGACTGGTCTTGTCTCCGCCCCCTTCTGTAATAAAGATCGGTCACTGCTGCTCTCTCCATGTGCAGGGTGACCGGTCTTGTCTCCGCCCCCTTCTGTAATAAAGATCGGTCACTGCTGCTCTCTCCATGTGCAGGGTGACCGGTCTGGTCTCCGCCCCCTCCTGTAATAAAGACTGTTCACTGTTGCTCTCTCTCCTTGTGCAGGGTGACTGGTCTTGTCTCCGCCCCCTTCTGTAATAAAGATCGGTCACTGCTGCTCTCTCTCCTCGTGCAGGGTGACTGGTCTGGTCTCCGCCCCCTCCTGTAATAAAGACTGGCCACTGCTGCTCTCTTGCCTTGTGCAGGGTGACTGGTCTTGTCTCCGCCCCCTTCTGTAATAAAGATCGGTCACTGCTGCTCTCTCTCCTCGTGCCACGTGACTGGTCTTGTCTCCGCCCCCTTATGTAAAAAAGACCATTCACTGTTGCTCTCTCTCCTTTGCAGGGTGACTGGTCTTGTCTCCGCCCCCTCCTGTAATAAAGACCGTTCACTGTTGCTCTCTCTCCTTGTGCAGGGTGACTGGTCTTGTCTCCGCCCCCTTATGTAATAAAGACCATTCTCTGTGGCTCTCTCTCCTCGTGCCGCGTGACTGGTCTTGTCTCCGCCCCCTTATGTAAAAAAGACCATTCACTGTTGCTCTCTCTCCTTTGCAGGGTGACTGGTCTTGTCTCCGCCCCCTCCTGTAATAAAGACTGTTCACTGTTGCTTTCTCTCCTTGTGCAGGGTGACTGGTCTTGTCTCCGCCCCCTTATGTAATAAAGACCATTCACTGTTGCTCTCTCTCCATTGCAGGGTGGCTGGTCTTGTCTCCGCCCCCTCCTGTAATAAAGACCGTTCACTGTTGCTCCCTGCGCCTGACAGTGTCAGGAGAGATGAGGAAACCCTGGCATACCTCATCCTGCTGGGTGAACGCCCCCTTCTCTCTCTGCCGGTGTCCATCACCAAGATGGCCGCCGGCAGGCATCAATTAGATGGTCACGCATGCGCGATGACGTCACAGCGGGGTGTCACCCGGTCTCCGCTCCGGGTGACACCCGGCTGCGGGACGCCCCTGCTCCCCATATGTGATGGCTGCGTTAGTACACCTTTTCCTTTCCTTTATGATAGTCTAGTAATCCACCAGCAATGCACTTCCTGTCCCAGGGTGACAACGCTCACTGTACTGTATCTGTGTGGGAGAGGCGTTGTCACCCTGGACTGCTCTCCTAATTTGGACTACAGACACCCCTTCCTCCATTACACAGGCGAGCGGTGATTACAGTGTATGCAGGAAGTGACGGGGACGCAGGATTTCTGGACGTCACATCTAAAGACCGGGGAGCCGTAATAAGTGACATTTTCTGTCCGTCTTCTGTAAAAACCCTGAAATAGAAATCCCATCAGCCCCCATTTCTGGTCCTCAGGCAGACACTAACCAGCAGGAAGCCTCTCTGGGCTGTCTGCTCGTCATTAATCAGATCCGTACATAGTGTTCTACATATTTAAAGGGCCAGCCCACCCACATGGGATATATCAATGATATAAAGCAGGGGCAGCCAAACTCCGGCCCTCCAGCTGCGGTGGAACTACAAATCCCATGAGGCATTGCATGATTCTCACACAGACACTGACTCCCGGAGAGAGATGCATCATGGGAATTTGTAGTTTCACCCCACAGCTGGAGGGCCGGAGTTTGGCTCCCCCTGATACAAAGCATGGAGGGATGAGTCTGCTCTTTAAGTCGTCGGTACTCCAACAAATGAGAGCTCCCTCCCGGGCTCCGTCCTGTCTGCCGGGGACATTCGGGGGTCCCTCCCCCACCCTTGTGTGTTCCAGCTCCCTCTGTTACATTCCGAATGATGTGAAATAAATAATCCGTCATGGATGGAGCAACTGTGAGGTGCTGGCAGGAGGAGAGAGCGGAGAGACAAGCTCATCAGTCTGCTGCTGCTCCTTTACTGTCCAATCAGTGGGCGGCAGGGGCTTCAGTGCGATGGCTCACCAGCCGAGCCGTACTATCTAGCTGGGAGTATTCACATATATATTATGCATTGCAGTAGTTAAGGTTTAGTGCGAGTGCGAGGAACGGGGGGGACTTAGTGTTGGGGGTCAGTTCTAAGCTTTCGGTCCGCTGTAACATAGTTCTTCTCTCTGTTGATCCTGTCATCGGTTATCTTTTCACTTCCTGTAACAGGGTGACAACGCTGTTCGTTCTGCGGTAAAATTGCACAGCAGTGTTGTCAACCTAAGGACAGGCTAGTCTCAGATAGACGTGGAGTTTAAAAAAAAGTGTCAACACAACTTAATAATCCTTCTTGAATCCCCCCCACCCCCGGGAACAGGAACACGTCCATTGCTATTTATAGCCCCACCAGCACTGACTGATCCTTTACTATTGTGTGTGCACGGGGGTGATTGCTGCCAGGATCGGTCAGTGCTCGGGGGGCTGTGTGATCGATCTGCCGGCTGCTAGTAAGCGTTCACTCCACTGTGCAGCCGGCAGATCAATAACACGGCCCCGCCAGAGCCAACCGATCATTGATAGTGCGGGGAATGTTTACTACCATCCGTATTTACTATTGTCATTCATGTGTTGTGCTCTTAATCATGCCAATGCTGGATGTAAGGGGGCGGAGACAAGACCAGTCACCCTGCAGAAGGAGAGAGAGTAGCAGTCATTGATCTTTATTACAGGAGGGGGCAGAGACGAGACCGGTCACCCTGCACAGGGAGAGAGAGCAGCAGTGAGCGGTCTTTATTACAGGAGGGGGCGGAGACAAGACCAGTCACCCTGCATAAGGCGAGAGAGCAGCAGTGACCGGTCTTTATTACAGGAGAGGGAGGAGACAAGACCAGTCACCCTGCACAAGAAGAGAGAGCAGTCTTTATTACAGGAGGTGGCGGAGACAAAACCGGTCACTCTGCACAAGGAGAGAGAACAGCAGTGAGCGGTCTTTATTACAGGAGGGGGCGGAGACAAGACCAGTCACCCTGCACAAGGAGAGAGCAGCAGTGAGCGGTCTTTATTACAGGAGGGGGCGGAGACGAGACCAGTCACCCTGCAGAAGGAGAGAGAGTAGCAGTCATTGTTCTTTATGACAGGAGGGGGCAGAGACGAGACCGGTCACCCTGCACAGGGAGAGAGAGCAGCAGTGAGCGGTCTTTATTACAGGAGGGGGCGGAGACGAGACCAGTCACCCTGCAGAAGGAGAGAGAGTAGCAGTCATTGTTCTTTATGACAGGAGGGGGCAGAGACGAGACCGGTCACCCTGCACAGGGAGAGAGAGCAGCAGTGAGCGGTCTGTATTACAGGAGGGGGCGGAGACAAGACCAGTCACCCTGCATAAGGCGAGAGAGCAGCAGTGACCGGTCTTTATTACAGGAGAGGGCGGAGACAAGACCAGTCACCCTGCACAAGGAGAGAGCAGCAGTGAGCGGTGTATATTATGGGAAGCTCCCCACGCTGCACAGATCTGGAGGAAATATACAAAGCTCCCCCATATCGCAGGAATTTTGTATTTATATAATTTTTCAGTTCAGCTTTATATCTGTTCTTAGTTGCTGACACTCAGCGGCTCTCATCTGATTTTCTGACCATGAATAACGGGCAGACCGGTGACATTCCTTGCTGATCCGTGTAAGTCCGGGATCGGTCGGTAGATGGCAGCAGAGATCCGCACAATGATATGGGAGAATAATAGGAGAATGAATAACAATGTATCACTACAGTCCTCTCCTGCGCCCAGCTGACAGCCATTCTGTCACCTGATTGGCCGTCCAAGGTCTCAATCACGTTAAATCTCTTCAGGTGGGCGGGGCCTGTAACTCGGGGTTCTTGACATGGTACCACTCAGTTCCGTTACTAACAGTGGAGGCGTGGTTGGAAGTTGTCCCGTCTCTGATTGGTTCATGAGGCAAGGGGGTGGGATGTTTTTGCCCAGACCGCTAGTGTAAGGGCGGAGATCCGGAGAGATCGGCGTTGATTGGCTGCCTGTCTCTACCCTGTCGTTCAGCAATGCATAGGGCACTGGTTGGTTGAGGGTTCGAGGTCGCGCTGCAATTGGCTGTTGCTTGGCAGCGGGTGCAGTCCCGGCTCATTCCGCTCTCAATGGCGGCGGGGAGCGATGAGGAGGAAGGCGGCGGAGACTCCGAGTTGCAGCGGCCGGGAGGGGGGAGGAGGAATGCGGAGAGATCCCTGGAAGAGGCGGCCCGGACCGGGGAGCTGAGCCTGAGCGGACGGCGACTGAGGAGCATACCCGAGAGAGGGCGGAGCTACGATCTAACAGACCTGACCCGAGCTGGTGAGATACGGGGAGGCCCCTGACCCATAACAGTGTGTGACCCCCAACAATGACAACATACCAGTGTGTGACCCCAATAATGACCTCACACCACTGTGTGACCCTCAACACTGATAACATCCCAGTGTGTGACCCCAATAATGACCCCATACCAGTTTGTGACCCCCATACCAGTGTGTGACCCCCAACACTGACAACATACCAGTGTGTGACCCCAATAATGACCTCACACCAATGTGTGACCCCATACCAGTGTATGACCCCCATCACTGACAACATACCAGTGTGTGACCCCCAATACT
>NW_017308252.1:106563-107013 GCF_000935625.1 Nanorana parkeri | reverse complement strand
AGCCCCATCCACCCTTCCTACACTGACCGGCCTGGCCCAGCCCAATGACCTACAGAGACCTCACTGACTCCACCTACTGGAAAGTGATACCAGCAAGGGGCCCCGACATGACCTGAGCAGGGGCCCTCTGGAGTGTCCTCACTGATACCTGACAGCGGTATGGAGTCACGGTCCTCATCGGGTATACTAACCGGTGATATGGGAGGGGGGGGGTGTGGTCATTGGGGTCTGAACATTGGTTGGTTTGTGGGCTCAGTCCTATGATATGTGTTAACAGTGACTTGTGTTGACTTTAGTTTCACCCCAAAACTGGGACACCCCCAGACTGATCATTAACCCCTGGCAGAGATCTAAACCTCACATCTGCTTCATCAACTCCAATGACACTTCCTGGGTTGGGGTGACAACTGTCTCCCAAGTTCTGCTCCTGTGTTGTCACCCTGTCACATG
>NW_017308252.1:104680-105453 GCF_000935625.1 Nanorana parkeri | reverse complement strand
GAGGGGGGGGGGGGCAGAACTACATCCTGACCCACCGAGACACAGGGAGCCCCCTCCACCCTTCCTACACTGACCGGCCTGACCCAACCCAATGACCTACAGAGACCTCACTGACTCCACCTACTGGAAAGTGATACCAGCAAGGGGCCCCGACATGACCTGAGCAGGGGCCCTCTGGAGTGTCCTCACTGATACCTGACAGCGGTATGGAGTCACGGTCCTCATCGGGTATACTAACCGGTGATATGGGAGGGGGGGGGTGTGGTCATTGGGGTCTGAACATTGGTTGGTTTGTGGGCTCAGTCCTATGATATGTGTTAACAGTGACTTGTGTTGACTTTAGTTTCACCCCAAAACTGGGACACCCCCAGACTGATCATTAACCCCTGGCAGAGATCTAAACCTCACATCTGCTTCATCAACTCCAATGACACTTCCTGGGTTGGGGTGACAACTGTCTCCCAAGTTCTGCTCCTGTGTTGTCACCCTGTCACATGACCCCCCTGGTGGAGACACAAGTGGCCGAGCCAATACGCTGATTGATCGGGAATAGTGCGCCTTTATTGGTCAGATTAAATTGGATTCAGTTCAGAATAACCCTGCCCCCTTTTTGGAAATGAGGCTCCTTATCCAGGCGTGTTAGATGTGTGAATAGCACCCGGTGTCAGGGGTGCAGAGCCGGGGGCCCATGAGGGACCGTCGGGTTCTCTGCTTCGGATGGATCGGTCAGTTTTCTCTCTTCTATACTTCTGGAAGAGTTCTATCACTTCAAA
>NW_017308252.1:103900-104654 GCF_000935625.1 Nanorana parkeri | reverse complement strand
GGCCCTGGTATAGATTACAGTCTGATGACGGGAGAGGAATGTGCTCTGCGCCCCATCTGTGCAGACATGTGCCAGGAATTATCTGGTGTGTCCGTCCTGCATCACTGTCCCCCGGAAACACCGAATAAATCCTGAAACAAAGTAATTCATCTGCCGCTGGAATGAGGTTTTATCGCAACAATGTATCCAGTCCCGTGTCAGAGAGGATCTGGGAGGTTCCAGGCGGTCCGGGAACAGGAAGGAGTCCCCGGTATGTGTTCATTTGCACCGTGACACGCGGTATCCAACATTGAGCACATGCTATCACGCGCCTGGCTTTCGGTACACGCGGTATTGAGAGGTTGCGTGTTGCACTATAAGGCACAGGGTCCCGGGATCTTACCCCTTCCCCAGACCTAACATACCCCCCCGCCACAGATCTTACCCCCTTCCCCAGACCTAACATAACCCCCCTCCACAGATCTTACCCCTTCCCCTGACCTAACATAACCCCCCTCCACAGATCTTACCCCTTCCCCTGACCTAACATAACCCCCCTCCACAGATCTGTGAGAGCCGTGGCTCTGCTGTTTGTTTACATCCAGCAGCATAAGTCCCAGCTGCCCCGGTGTATTAATACTCCATAGACTTCTCAGGCTGGAGATGATCGGAGACGGTCCCATAGAAGTGTATGGGGCGGCAATACTCAGCGGCGGCCAGGGAGGATCTGCGGCGCCGGATGTAAACAAACAGCAGAACCGCAGCTGTCAGAGGT
>NW_017308252.1:103200-103618 GCF_000935625.1 Nanorana parkeri | reverse complement strand
GGGGGGGGGGGGAGGAAGCATTTTTTAAGCCTATTTGCATTTTAACGTGTGCAGAAATTACTGTGGCAGTGAAAGGGTTAAGGAGGTTACTCCGTTTCGAATATAAAGCTGCCAATAATTGTGCCCCCTGCATAGGAGAAAGTGAATCCTCCCCTCCCCCACTGCCCACTCCGCCGAATGTAATGAAGAAAAATCTGAAGACTTTCGGTCGGTCCCCGTCTATGCCCCGTGGTTCCTCCTGCTGACCCCCTACAACTCCTCCAGGACATAGCAGTAATTTTGGGGTGGGTGGATGGGAACGCGCAGGGACACCCCAGAGATCAGTCCAATATTCGGTTACATTTTGGGAAGATCTGTAGTTTAGTTCTCGGGTCGCGATCGGCAGTGATTGGCGCGAGCGTTGCTTTTCGCTGCCGCA
>NW_017308252.1:94144-94800 GCF_000935625.1 Nanorana parkeri | reverse complement strand
GGGGGGGGGGAGGAAGCATTTTTTAAGCCTATTTGCATTTTAACGTGTGCAGAAATTACTGTGGCAGTGAAAGGGTTAAGGAGGTTACTCCGTTTCGAATATAAAGCTGCCAATAATTGTGCCCCCTGCATAGGAGAAAGTGAATCCTCCCCTCCCCCACTGCCCACTCCGCCGAATGTAATGAAGAAAAATCTGAAGACTTTCGGTCGGTCCCCGTCTATGCCCCGTGGTTCCTCCTGCTGACCCCCTACAACTCCTCCAGGACATAGCAGTAATTTTGGGGTGGGTGGATGGGAACGCGCAGGGACACCCCAGAGATCAGTCCAATATTCGGTTACATTTTGGGAAGATCTGTAGTTTAGTTCTCGGGTCGCGATCGGCAGTGATTGGCGCGAGCGTTGCTTTTCGCTGCCGCAGCTTCTCTCTGGACTGTTGGCAGCAGAAGCCTCGATTCTCTATACGAAGGTCCTGTTTGTAGTTGTTGGCCTCCAGTAGCTTCCCTGGGACAGGAAGTCGTTAAATCCCCAGCAGAGGGATGATTGGAGTCATGGTTCTGGGGTCACACGCACAGCTGTGTTACCAGGGAGAGCGTCCCAGGGTTGTAAAGGAAATCCTCGATTGAAGTGTGTGTGAACTGCGGAAGTTCTGCCGGCTGA
>NW_017308252.1:90625-94088 GCF_000935625.1 Nanorana parkeri | reverse complement strand
TGCCGGCACCGCTCGTGTTTTATTTGAGTTCCTCCCGGCTGTACTGATTCTGTCGGTTGTACTTTGTGTAGTGTGTCATTCCCTGCCAGCTCACGTGGTAATCATCTCACATGAGATATCTCTGCACACGTGGGAGCGTGTACTCGGACTATATCTGAGTCATCTTGGCGTGTCTTTTGGTGGAAATTATTTCAGGTTTCGCATATCGGTGCCGAGGCGGTAAAACTACGACGCGGATCTGTCTATGCACCTGAAGTGTTCAGGAATAATGATGGCTTATGGATGTTATGCAGTAAAGGAGTACGGAGTTAGACTGAGGTTTAGGTATGCTAGCTCTCTCCTCTGTAGTGTTAGCACAGGGAAGGGATGCTGGCTCTCTCTCTCCTCTGTAGTGTTAGCACAGGGAAGGGATGCTGGCTCTCTCCTCTGTAGTGTTAGCACAGGGAAGGGATGCTGGCTCTCTCTCCTCCTGGAGTGTTCGCACAGGGAATGGATGCTGGCTCTCTCTCCTCTGTAGTGTTGGCACAGGGAATGGATGCTGGCTCTCTCCTCTGTAGTGTTAGCACAGGGAAGGGATGCTGGCGCTCTCTCCTCTAGTGTTGGCACAGGGAAGAGATGCTGTCTCTCTCCTCTGTAGTGTTAGCACAGGGAAGGGATGCTGGCTCTCCTCTGTAGTGTTAGCACAGGGAATAGATGCTGTCTCTCTCCTCTAGTGTTAGCACAGGGAAGAGATGCTGGCTCTCTCCTCTGTAGTGTTAGCACAGGGAAGAGATGCTGGCTCTCCTCTGTAGTGTTCGCACAGGGAAGGGATGCTGGCTCTCTCTCCTCTGTAGTGCTAGCACAGGGAAGGGATGCTGGCTCTCTCTCTGTGTAGTGATAGCACAGGGAAGGGATGCTATCTCTCTCCACTGTAGTGTTAGCACAGGGGATGGATGCTGGCTCTCTCTCCTCTGTAGTGTTAGCACAGGGAATGGATGCTGGCTCTCTCTCCACTGTAGTGTTAGCACAGGGAATGGATGCTGGCTCTCTCTCCTCTGTAGTGTTAGCACAGGGAATGGATGCTGGCTCTCTCTCCACTGTAGTTTTAGCACAGGGAATGGATGCTGGCTCTCTCCTCTGTAGTGTTAGCACAGGGAATGGATGCTGGCTCTCTCTCCTCTGTAGTGTTAGCACAGGGAAGGGATGCTGGCTCTCTCTCCACTGTAGTTTTAGCACAGGGAATGGATGCTGGCTCTCTCCTCTGTAGTGTTAGCACAGGGAATGGATGCTGGCTCTCTCTCCTCTGTAGTGTTAGCACAGGGAATGGATGCTGGCTCTCTCTCCACTGTAGTTTTAGCACAGGGAATGGATGCTGGCTCTCTCCTCTGTAGTGTTAGCACAGGGAATGGATGCTGGCTCTCTCTCCTCTGTAGTGTTAGCACAGGGAATGGATGCTGGCTCTCTCTCCTCTGTAGTGTTAGCACAGGGAATGGATGCTGGCTCTCTCTCCACTGTAGTTTTAGCACAGGGAATGGATGCTGGCTCTCTCCTCTGTAGTGTTAGCACAGGGAATGGATGCTGGCTCTCTCTCCTCTGTAGTGTTAGCACAGGGAAGGGATGCTGGCTCTCTCTCTCTCTGTAGTGTTAGCACAGGGAAGGTATGCGGGCTCTCTCTCTTCTCTGTAGTGTTAGCACAGGGAAGGTATGCAGGCTCTCTCTCTTCTCTGTAGTGTTAGCACAGGAAAGGGACGCTGGCTCTCTCTCTCTCTCTCCTCTGTAGTGTTAGCACAGGGAAGGGATGCTGGCTCTCTCTCCTCTGTAGTGTTAGCACAGGGAAGGGATGCTGGCTCTCTCCTCTAGTGTTAGCACAGGGAAGGGACGCTGGCTCTCTCTCCTCTGTAGTGTTAGCACAGGGAAGGGATGCTGGCTCTCTCCTCTAGTGTTAGCACAGGGAAGGGACGCTGGCTCTCTCTCCTCTGTAGTGTTAGCACAGGGAAGGGATGCTGGCTCTCTCCTCTAGTGTTAGCACAGGGAAGGGACGCTGGCTCTCTCTCCTCTGTAGTGTTAGCACAGGGAAGGGATGCTGGCTCTCTCCTCTAGTGTTAGCACAGGGAAGGGACGCTGGCTCTCTCTCCTCTGTAGTGTTAGCACAGGGAAGGGATGCTGGCTCTCTCCTCTAGTGTTAGCACAGGGAAGGGACGCTGGCTCTCTCTCCTCTGTAGTGTTAGCACAGGGAAGGGATGCTGGCTCTCTCTCTCCTCTGTAGTGTTAGCACAGGGAAGGGACGCTGGCTCTGTATGTAGGGGTCAGGGGAAGTGTGCTAGCCCTCCACTCTGGTGGTTGGGAAGTATTTATCGTTTGTGTTCGGTGGGGTGATGAATCTCTGCTGTGTTCACAGCTGGCGGCTCTGGTTGTCATCACCCTCCGGAGTCCCTGTCATGTTCCCATCCCCCAGCAGCTGCTAAGATCACATTTTGCAGAAGTAAACTGACAGCCGACCACATCCGGCCCTCGTCTTGTGCCGCGCATGTAATATCGCACTCTGCATGCCGCCCCCTGATTGCGGGGCATCGGTCATGTGATGTCATCGGGCCTGCGGCTGCAAGGCTTCGGTTTCATCACTGAGCAGCAATGACAAGGAAAGGGGCCCGCTCATAGGAACCCGTCATTGTGCTTGGTGTCAGTGCAGTGACCGGGGGATCATGTGACTCATTTCTTTATTGTGCATTAAATGCGACTTATGTTGTGACAAAAACCCCAAACCAGTCAAGGTCGGCTTATACCGACTGCAGGAATTCCAGCATTTTATTGGTCACGTGACCTATGGTTGCCATGCCGGTGGTAAATACGGCTGTAAAATTATTTTCATTCCCAGGGCTGCTGTGTCATGAAAGCTGCACTGGGAGTACACAAAATATTCAGGAGAGAGGAAGGAGCAGAGGATTCCTGCACAGCAGAGTATATCAGGAGAGGAGAGTTATAGAGGAAGGAGCAGAGTCCTCCGGCAGAGCAGAGTATTTCAGGAGAGGAGAGTTATAGAGGAAGGAGCAGAGTCCTCCAGCAGAGCATTTCAGGAGAGGAGAGGTATAGAGGAAGGAGCAGAGTCCTCCAGCAGAGCAGAGTATTTCAGGAGAGGAGAGTTATAGAAGAAGGAGCAGAGTCCTCCAGCAGAGCAGAGTATATCAGGAGAGGAGAGTTATAGAGGAAGGAGCAGAGTCCTCCAGCAGAGCACAGTATTTCAGCAGAGGAGAGTTATAGAGGAAGGAGCAGAGTCCTCCAGCAGAGCAAAGTATATCGGGAGAGGAGAGTTATAGAGGAAGGAGCAGAGTCCTCCAGCAGAGCAGAGTATATGAGGAGAGGAGAGTTATAGAGGAAGGAGCAGAGTCCTCCAGCAGAGCAGAGTTATAGAGGAAGGAGGAGAGTCCTCCAGCAGAGCAGAGTATCTCAGGAGAGGAGAGTTATAGAGGAAGGAGCAGAGTCCTCC
>NW_017308252.1:86777-90113 GCF_000935625.1 Nanorana parkeri | reverse complement strand
CCAGGAGAGGAGAGAGATAGAGGAAGGAGCAGAGTATATCAGGAGAGGAGAGGTATAGAGGAAGGAGCAGAGTCCTCCAGCAGAGCAGAGTATTTCAGGAGAGGAGAGTCATAGAGGAAGGAGCAGAGTCCTCCAGGGGAGTATTATGAGAAGGCCGGAACGTTTGTTGTGATCACAGTGAGATGTTGCTCATCAAGTCTCTGAACTTCCTCATCTGACTCTGAACAGGAAGTCTGGGTGTCGTAGGACTGTGTCTTTCCATCATTGTGATATGTGACCTGTCTATGTAATGATTTCCTGGGATGGATCTGGAGTAGTCTCTGCTGCTGTCAAGATCCTCTCTGTGATTGCGCCTCGTTGTGTAGTGTTACATGTAACCTGCTCTAATGAAATGCACATGTAGGGGGATGGGAGCACATAATATTTACCATCCCTGCACCCACCTCCATGGTGGAAACTTTGGCGTCTCTGCTTTATATCTGAACTTCCCAGAAAGAGATTGTGAAATAACAGCCATGTCCGTGGGATAAATATCTCTGCACACCGATCAGCCATAACATTATGACCACCCCCTAATATTGAGAAGTTCCCCCTTCTCCTGACCCGTCCAGGCATGGACCCCACTAGTCCGTCAGCAGAGCAGAGTATCTCAGGAGAGTTACAGAGGAAGGAGTGGACAGTTGGATAAATGGCTCTATATTTAGGATGTATCCGGTCTATAAATGGCAGCTCTGGATGGACAGTTGGATAAATGGTTCTATATTTAGGATGTATCCGGTCTATAAATGGCAGCTCTGGATGGACAGTTGGATAAATGGTTCTATATTTAGGATGTATCCGGTCTATAAATGGCAGCTCTGGATGGACAGTTGGATAAATGGTTCTATATTTAGGATGTATCCGGTCTATAAATGGCAGCTCTGGATGGACAGTTGGATAAATGGTTCTATATTTAGGATGTATCCGGTCTATAAATGGCAGCTCTGGATGGACAGTTGGATAAATGGTTCTATATTTAGGATGTATCCGGTCTATAAATGGCAGCTCTGGATGGACAGTTGGATAAATGGTTCTATATTTAGGATGTATCCGGTCTATAAATGGCAGCTCTGGATGGACAGTTGGATAAATGGTTCTATATTTAGGATGTATCCGGTCTATAAATGGCAGCTCTGGATGGACAGTTGGATAAATGGTTCTATATTTAGGATGTATCCGGTCTATAAATGGCAGCTCTGGATGGACAGTTGGATAAATGGTTCTATATTTAGGATGTATCCGGTCTATAAATGGCAGCTCTGGATGGACAGTTGGATAAATGGTTCTATATTTAGGATGTATCCGGTCTATAAATGGCAGCTCTGGATGGACAGTTGGATAAATGGTTCTATATTTAGGATGTATCCGGTCTATAAATGGCAGCTCTGGATGGACAGTTGGATAAATGGTTCTATATTTAGGATGTATCCGGTCTATAAATGGCAGCTCTGGATGGACAGTTGGATAAATGGTTCTATATTTAGGATGTATCCGGTCTATAAATGGCAGCTCTGGATGGACAGTTGGATAAATGGTTCTATATTTAGGATGTATCCGGTCTATAAATGGCAGCTCTGGATGGACAGTTGGATAAATGGTTCTATATTTAGGATGTATCCGGTCTATAAATGGCAGCTCTGGATGGACAGTTGGATAAATGGTTCTATATTTAGGATGTATCCGGTCTATAAATGGCAGCTCTGGATGGACAGTTGGATAAATGGTTCTATATTTAGGATGTATCCGGTCTATAAATGGCAGCTCTGGATGGACAGTTGGATAAATGGTTCTATATTTAGGATGTATCCGGTCTATAAATGGCAGCTCTGGATGGACAGTTGGATAAATGGTTCTATATTTAGGATGTATCCGGTCTATAAATGGCAGCTCTGGATGGACAGTTGGATAAATGGTTCTATATTTAGGATGTATCCGGTCTATAAATGGCGGCTCTGGATGGACAGTTGGATAAATGGCTCTGTAGTTATATTTAGTGCCTGCATTGCTCTCTGTCTAGTTCAGACTCGTTCTGTATATTGACAGAGAAGGAAAGTTGGAATCTAATGTAGTTGTTCCAGAAAGTTGTTGAGATAAAACCACATCAGCTTCCTACATGAACTCTACCTCCACCTTGGCACCGCGCCATCCTTCTCTGAGATTCCGAGTGTTTTTTGTTTTCTTTCACGGTGCCAGCTCATCGGCAAGGAGATAAAGTGCCGGCGCCCCGGTCTTCCCTCACCCACAAGCCCTGACGTGTGACAAATCCAAACATTAGTACAGCGGGGTCACCATCCCGCCCCAGCCTCCCCAGTATCTGGCCTCTCCCCGGCATCCCCTGAATAAGATCTTTCATGAGCTCGCTGGGCAGAGAGCCATAACCAAGTCATCAGGAATGAGTCACGCGGCGCCCCCGGGGCACAGTGACGCCCTGCTTTTGCCAGCACCAGGGGATGAGCGCAGTGACATGGCACGAGGATGCGGGGATTACACTGCGCCGATTGTTCCGGAGTGGAGGCAAGGTCACACTTTAAAGGGATATTTATATACTGTAGTGAATATTTCAGGATTGGAGGCCTTGTAAAGGGCAGAGCCACTTATTACATAGCGCCCGCCGTCCTAAATCATCACATGGAAGCTGTATATGAAAACTGTGGGGGGGGGGATTTAGAAAATATACCCCCACCCCCCCGTTCCCTGAAGGGACGATACACCTAGATCCTGGGAACGCCGAGTATCCCATATCACATGATAAGCTCCAGCATGGTGGATGAGCACCAGATTTGGGATCCTCTTTGTTCTCAGGATCTAACGAGAAGTATCTTTTTGGGGGGTTACTATGCAATTTATTAAAATTTACATGGAGGCTCAGCGTCACGTGTGGGTGGGCATGTAAATATGGAATGTCTAGAACCTCCCACTCCGCCAGACTGATGCCCACCCATCAAGGCATTTTGATATTTGCATAACTCCGCCCAAGAGCCCGCCCACTGCTTGCATCAGTACTGAGGGCCCTTGAGAGAAGTACTGAGGAAGGGTGCTGTGATGTTTTCAGGAAGCTATGTACAGCACACACCCCCCGGCTCCTCCCACCATCCATGATCTGCCTGCATTGCATAGAGGTGCTCAAGAACCTATTGAAGACATCCGTGGCCCTAAAATACACAATGTAATGAAAATGGGAAGGTTTTTATCGGCAGGTTGATGAAGGGGGGAGGGGAGGAGCCAGGGAACGCAGGTATAAGCAGATGAAACCTCAATATTAAGTCATGGGTGGGTTTTGTCCCTGGTACAGGTCAG
>NW_017308252.1:72104-86710 GCF_000935625.1 Nanorana parkeri | reverse complement strand
GGAGTAGTAGTTGTTGTGTTTCCTTCTTTCACGTGGCAGCCATGTTTGATCCTGTTGTTCCCCGTGGTGTTGCAGTAATCCCTGTGGAGATGATGGTGTAGTAGTTGTTTCACATGGCGGCCATGTTTGATCCTGATGCCCCCCGTAGTGTCACAGTAATCCCTGTAGAGATGGAGTAGTAGTTGTTTGGTTCTTTGACATGACTGCCATGTTTGATCCTGATGTTCCCCCCATAGTGTCGCAGTAATCCCTGTGGAGATGATGGAGAAGTAGTTCTTTGGTTCTTTCACATAACTGCCATGTTTGATCCTGATGCCCCCCATAGTGTCGCAATATTGCCTGTAGAGATGCTGGGGTAGTAGTTGTTTGGTTCTTTCACGTGGCAGCCATGTTTGATTCTAATTTCCCCCTTAGTGTCGTAGTATTCCCTGTAGAGATGATGGAGTAGTAGTTGTGTTTGGTTCTTTCACTTGGCGTCCATGTTTCGATCCTGCTGTTCCCTTTAGTGTCGCAGTATTTCCTGTAGAGATGATGGAGTAGTAGTTGTTTGGTTCTTTCACATGATGGCCATGTTTGATCCTGATGTCCCCCGTAGTGTCGCAATATTCCCTGTGGAGATGGAGTAGTAGTTGTTTGGTTGTTTCACGTGGCGGCCATGTTTGATCCTGATGTTCCCCCGTAGTGTCGCAGTAGTGACGTGATGGCGTTGTGTGTTTTGATCTTATACGGTCTGTTTTTTCTCCTTCAGACTTATCGAAGAATCGTTTCTCTGAAGTCCCCGGCGAGCTGTGCCAGTTGGTGTCTCTGGAATCCCTGAACCTCTACCACAACTGCCTGCGTTCTCTCCCCGAATGCATCTGCAACCTACAGGCCCTCACCTACCTGAACATAAGGTGAGTGAACCAGAGTGTCCCTGGACACGCCCCCTGATACCTCGCTGGGCGCGTTCAGATAATGGCGCCACATTTCACCCATCTCAGCAAACTGAGAATAGGATTACTGACTGAGTTCATAAAGGTCTGGATGATGATCGTGCAGCTGACGATGTCCAGACTTCAGCCTTTTCATCCGGGGAGTTGACTGTCCTTGGGGGTCAGGAAGGAATTCGGCAACAGTTGCAGAGGGAGGTTTTGTTTTGCCTTGAGAAATGGAATTTGACGGCCGTCAGTCTCTTTACAGCTTTCACTTTGTAACTTTGTCCCGAGTCCACTCTGGCCCCCAACTCTGGTATTCAATCACCGGCTCTGGTGATAGATGATAAGCTGCCTGCATGAGTCTTTAAACATTGGCATCATTGTAGTTATACGACCCGGAGCCCCTCGTCTTCTGTAAAGACCAGCAAGGAGCAAATGTATCTGAAAGGATGCAGGGAATTCCTTCTAGCTATGCAAGGCAAAGCCCCCAGTCTGCTGTAGTGATAATCAATAATAAGGTACATCTGGAGGGATGCAGAGGATTCCATCTTGGTATGCAAACAAGAAAGCCCAGTCTACTGTAGAGATCAGCAAGGAACAAGTACATGTTGAGGGATTCAGGGGGTTACTTCTAAGTATGCAAGCCAGAGACCACAGTGTACTGTAGAAGCAAGTACATCTGGAGGGATGCAGGGAATTCCTTCTAGGTATGCAAGCCAGAGCCTGCAGTATACTGTAGAAGCAAGTACATCTGGAGGGATGCAGGGGATTCCTTCTAGGTATGCAAGCCAGAGCCTGCAGTATACTGTAGAAGCAAGTATGTCTGGAGGGATGCAGGGGCTTCCTTCTAGGTATGCAAGCCAGAGCCTGCAGTATACTGTAGAAGCAAGTATGTCTGGAGGGATGCAGGGAATTCCTTCTAGGTATGCAAGCCAGAGCCTGCAGTATACTGTAGAAGCAAGTACATCTGGAGGGATGCAGGGAATTCCTTCTAGGTATGCAAGCCAGAGCCTGCAGTATACTGTAGAAGCAAGTACATCTGGAGGGATGCAGGGGATTCCTTCTAGGTATGCAAGCCAGAGCCTGCAGTATACTGTAGAAGCAAGTACATCTGGAGGGATGCAGGGGATTCCTTCTAGGTATGCAAGCCAGAGCCTGCAGTATACTGTAGAAGCAAGTATGTCTGGAGGGATGCAGGGGATTCCTTCTAGGTATGCAAGCCAGAGCCTGCAGTATACTGTAGAAGCAAGTATGTCTGGAGGGATGCAGGGAATTCCTTCTAGGTATGCAAGCCAGAGCCTGCAGTATACTGTAGAAGCAAGTACATCTGGAGGGATGCAGGGGATTCCTTCTAGGTATGCAAGCCAGAGCCTGCAGTATACTGTAGAAGCAAGTATGTCTGGAGGGATGCAGGGGATTCCTTCTAGGTATGCAAGCCAGAGCCTGCTGTATACTGTAGAAGTACATCTGGAGGGATGCAGGGGATTCCTTCTAGGTATGCAAGCCAGAGCCTGCAGTATACTGTAGAGATTAGGTCGGTATGAAAACTATTGGCCCCAGTCTACTGCATGGATAGGCAAGAAGCAAGTACATCTTGAGGAATGCAGGGGATTCCTTCTAGGCATGGAAACCATTGGCCCCAGTCTACTGCAGAGAGCAGCATGTCTACTGTAGAGATCAGCAAGGAGCAAGTACATGTGGAACGATTCGGGGTATTCCTTCTAGGTATGCAAGCCAGAGCCCACAGTCTACTGTAGTGATAATCAATAAGTAAACTACATCTGGAGGGATGCAGGGGATTGCTTCTAGGTGGCCAAACCATCGGTTCTGGTCTACAGCAGAGAGCAGCAAGTCTACTGTAGAGATCAGCAAGGAGCAAGTACATGTGGAGGGATTCAGGGGATTCCTTCTAGGTATGGAACCCAGAGTCCACAGTGTACTGTGGAGATTAACATGAAGCGAGAACATCTGGGCGGATGCAGGGGATTCCTTCTAGGTATACAACCCAAACCCCACGGCCTGTTGTACAGTACGAGGAACAAGAACATCTGAAAGGTTGTAGGGGATGTCTTCTAGCTATGCAAACCACCGTCCCCAGTATACTGACGAGAGCAGCAAGGAGCAAGTATGTCTGGAGGATACAGGGGATTCGTTTTAGGTATGAAAGCCAGAGACCCCAGTCTACCATAGACATAAGCAATGAGAAGGTACATCTGAAGGGATGCAAGGTATTGAAACCATTATTTTTCTCAGTACCTTCCCCTTCCTTGTTTCCACAGCCGGAACCTCCTCACCTCTTTACCCCCCTACCTCTGTCGTCTTCCTCTCACCGTGCTTATCGCCAGCAACAACAAGCTCAACTCCATTCCAGAGGAAGTGGGCGCCATGACCAACCTGCGGCAGCTGGTGAGTAATCTGTTTGGGGTAAGATGATGGGCTCACCTGGCAACAGGAGAAAGGAATGCCAATCCCTATGTTTGCCCTAAATGCCCATTGTACTTCTTTACTGACTGGAATGTCCCTGCCAATTTACTGTGAAGGGGGTGAGGTGGTGGAAAGTGTGGAACATAGTACACTTTATACAAACGTCTCCATCTTAACCAGTTGACATCCGCGGTGTTAAACCCCCTGCGGGCTATGGACCCGCCGATCGCCTATATGTGAAACACCCGGTAACGGGTGTGTGCATTTAGCGGGTCTTTTCTGCCCGTGCGTGCCCGCTAGGGGGCGCGCGCGAGCAGAAAAAAATTGCCGTCTGGAGACGGCAACCCGCAGATGCTGCAGTGCCGTCCGTCCGTTTTTTTACTACGGGCGGACGGCAAGAGGTTAAAGTGACCCTCAAATGCCAATTCAAAGAGGTATTACCTTTCTGGTGGCCCGTGACTCCTACCTTCCCTCTGTTTATAGCTCTGCAGCTTCCATACAGTGACCTGGCAATTCTGTCCATCTGTCCCTCACCAATTAGTCACTGACCTAGACTACATTGGCCACATGCTAGTTCCAGTTTGACGTCTTACAATATAGTGAAGGAAGAATAAAGGTGACACCCCCAACGCATGACCCAAAAATAAAACAAAGTCGCCAGCGGCAGCCATATTTTTCCTTCCTCATTAATGCGGAAGTAAACTCTACCTTCCTCCGGCAAATAGACCTCAAACCACATGGCTTCTGTTCTGTAAGTGTCTTCTAAAAGGTCAATTCGGCAATATTTTAGATGTTTAATAAAAATGGGCCACACTGCCCCTGCTCATCCTGAAGCCACCACCATATTGGATTTGTCCCAGAGCCTTCCTCCTCCGTTCAAACTTACACCCAAAACAGACATCATCAGAAGATCCTGCACATGTGCGGAAGAGCGGAGCTGAGCCTTGAAGAAAGCGAACTGTTGATCTATCACTCATGCCGTGACTTCATTTGTCCCAGCGCCGGCTTCCCTCCACACTTCCACCCATGGACGCCATCTGAAAATCCTGCACATGTGCGGAAGAACAAAGCTGAGCCTTGACGAAAAGCATACTGTTGATTGGGCGCCATGACTAGATTTGTCCCGGTGACGCCTTCGCTCCGTACTTCCACCAATGGACATCATCTGACAAATCTGCACATATATGGAAGACCGGAGCTGAGCCTTCTTCCTCCCTCTGTACTTCCACCAATGGACATCTGACAAATCCTGCACATGTGAGGAAGAACGAAGCTGAGTCTTGAGGAAAGCAAACTGTTCATCGGGCACTGATTTGTCCCAGTGGCGTCTTCGCTCCGTACTTCCACCAATGGATGTCATCTGACAAATCTGCACATATATGGAAGACTGGATTTAAGCCTTGAGGAAAGCAAACTGATCATCAGGCGCCATGACTTGACTTGCCCCGGTGGCGTCTTCGCTCCGTACTTCCACCAATGGACGTCATCTGACAAATCTGCACATGTATGGAAGACCAGATCTGAGCCTTGAGGAAAGCAAACTGTTGATCTGGCGCAGATTCTGTGGCTTGATTTGTCCCGGCATCGTCTTCCCTTCGTACTTCAACCAATGGACGTCATCTGACAAATCTGCACATGTATGGAAGACCGGAGCTGAGCCTTCTTCCTCCCTCCGTACTTCCACCAATGGACGTCGTCTGACAAATCTGCACATGTATGGAAGACTGGAGCTGAGCCGCCTTCCTCCTTCCGTACTTCCACCAATGGACGTCGTCTGAAAATCTGCACATGTGCGGAAGAATGGAGCTGGGCCTTGAGGAAAGCGAACTGTTGATCGATTCTGTGACTTGATTTGTCCCGCCGTCGTCTTTCTCCGTCCATACTTCCTCCCACAAAGGGAACCATCATGGAAATCCAGCGTGTGCGCCAAAGAACAGAGCTCGGCCTTGCTGGAAGGAGACTTGCCAATTGCGCAGGATTGAGCGCCCGTGATGAGCCTGACGTCCTCCCGGCACAGCGCGGATACTGACCAGAACAGGAGAACTTTGTGCAGCTAAAATACAGAGAACCGGTCAGAGAGAAAACTTCAGAGGACCAAATGGATCTATAACAATTAATTATTTAATCGCCCAAATCTCTGATTGTGATCTGTCTGCAGTGATGATTGGTCGGCAGAGACCATGTGATCACAGCTGGAAGAGAGGTAACAGACGTTTTATTTACCGATGCCGAGAAAGGGGAACTATTTGTTCTTCTGAGTTTTTTCGTTTCTCATAATATGAATGATGAGGTAATGCTGACACAACGGGCTCTTCTGATTCGCAGGAAGTGTGATTGTTAAAGTGACCGTGTCACCACAGGGCCCCTGCAGAAGAGGCCGTATAGTGCAGAGGCCCATGTGTTCAAAAGCCACCGCATTACTGCTCCCTAACCAGCAGGCATTCGACTCTTCTGGGTGCATCCGGCACGTCTTCCTTCTACCGCACGCCGTGGTTACTGTTACCGGCTGCTACATCACTACAGAGGCCGGAATCATTCAATAAATCACTTTCACTGCCGGTGCTAAACCAGCACGTTCCCGGATTGCTAGAAGTACGCTGAGCTGAATGTTTCCCAATGTATTTCAATAACTGACCTCCGGCCTTCCCTTTAGGCTTCTATATGACCTCCGTCCTTCCCTTCAGTCTTCTATCATCTGACCTCCGGCCTTCCCTTCAGTCTTCTATCTGACCTCGGTCCTTCCCTCCAGTCTTCTGTCTGACCTCGGTCCTTCCCTTCAGTCTTCTATCTGACCTCGGTCCTTCCCTTCAGTCTTCTATCTGACCTCGGTCCTTCCCTTCAGTCTTCTATCTGACCTCCGTCCCCCCCTTCAGTCTTCTATCTGACCTTGTTCCTTCCCTTCAGTCTTCTATCTGACCTCTGTCCTTCCCTTCAGTCTTCTCTCTGACCTCTGTCCTCCCCTTCAGTCTTCTATCTGACCTCCGTCCTTCCCTTCAGTCTTCTATCTGACCTCGGTCCTTCCCTTCAGTCTTCTATCTGACCCCCTGGCTTCCCTTTTAGGCTTCTATCTGACCTCCGGCCTTCCCTTTTAGGCTTCTATCTGACCTCCGGCCTTCCCTTTTAGGCTTCTATCTGACCTCCGGCCTTCCCTTTGGGCTTCTATCTGACCTCCGGCCTTCCCTTTAGGGTTCTATCTGACCCCAGGCCTCCGCTTCAGTCTTGCACAGTTGTACCAGCTCCTCTCCTGGACTGACATGGCTTCCTCCATGCAGACGCAGCGTGCCTAGGAATTAGCCACTCCTCCAGACTGGCACCCACCCCTCAAGGCATTTTGATATTTGCATAACTCCCCGCTGCTTGCATCAGGACTGAGGGCTCCTGAGAGGAGTACAGAGGCAGGGTGCTGTGATGTTTTAAGGAAGCTACGTACAGCCCCCAGCTGGCCCCTCCCACCAACCATGATCTGCCTGCATTGCACAGACCCTGTGATGACATGAATGGGACTAAATAAGTGATGTCATACAAATGGAATGGTTTTATATAAAAATGTCATGTTGATGGGGGAGGCAGTTTGGGGCCAAGGTTCATAAACGGCAAGTAGAATGGTGGTCAGCAGGATGGGCAGCCATTGGGCAGCAGAGTGCATAGTCAGCAGGCCGAGCCGTGGTCACAGTGCAGAGGTTTTAGATGGTGCTCAGAATTCGGGTCATCAGTCAGCGGGTGGGCTGGTCACGGGAGATAACCAAGGGTCAGGAATAGATGGCGGGTTGTTGCTGAAGACAGCACAGAGCTCACATACAGCCCATCTGGGGCCAATATGAGCGCCATGTTGAGGTGAGTGGGCACATGTATGCATGACGGCACGTGCCCAGTAGTTCGTGTGAGGCATGCATACCTTCGGGCGGTGATACAGGAGCATGCAGGCGGCCATTGACTTTCCTGACTACATGCAAACCCCCCAAAAATGTAACCTGGCTAATCAGACATTGAGGTCTGAGTCTGTCTCTGGGGATGACGCCGTTGTGATAGAAGCCGGGTTGTCAGACGGGTGTCAGTGCTACAGAGGGGAGTGCCGCAGTCAGCCGCTCGCTCTGATCACAGGAAGATGTTGGCTCATTCTACTTATCTGATAGCTGAGAGATCCTTATACAGAGCAAGATGGCTGCCAGATGTCGCCCTGTTACATGCTGCACAATATCTTGCTGAACTTCAGCAGCCCCCTACTTTCACATCACAGTCCCTCCTTTACATCAGGAGCCCCCTCCTTTCACATCAGGAGCCCCCTCCTTTCACATCAGGAGCCCCCTCTTTTCACTCTTTCACATCACAGTCCTCCTTTACATCAGGAGCCCCCTCCTTTCACATCACAGTCCTCCTTTACATCAGGAGCCCCCTCGTTTTCACATCAGATGCATGACCCTGTGTGAACATTTTAAGGCACCCCTGAGGAAGCCAGGAGGCAGCCTGGTTGAGACAACCCCCTCTAAAGCCTGGGGTAACCCGGAAAGGAAATTATCTGGTTTAATACTTTGTATCTCCTATGATTGTCACTTGTTCCTGTGATTGCATCAGAAGCTGCAGCAAGTCAGATAGAGCCCGCCTCATTTCCTGGCTGGAGGACATCCAGCATCATCTAGTCCTTTGCTCCTCCCTGGCCCCACCATTTAATTCACTGGATTTCAGTTATTTCGATCATGGAGGCTCAGCATCACGTATGGGCATTATCGAGGGTGGTCTCCATGCAAATACAGCCTGCCTAGGAACGCCCACTCCTCCAGACTGATACCCACAAATCAAGACATTTTGATATTTGCATAACTCCTCCCAAGAGCCCGCCCACTGCTTGCTTCAGGGCTGAGGGTTCTTGAAAGGAGTACTGAGGCAGGGAACTGTGATGTTTTGTATGTAATCTCTTTATCGTCTCTCGTAGGATATCAGCTGTAACGAGATTCAGTCTCTGCCGCCACAGATGGGATCACTGGAATCTCTGCGAGAGTTAAATGTCCGCAGGAATCAGCTGACCTCCCTGCCGGAGGGTAAGTGTCACCGTCTACCGCCGATCTCTGCAAAATGTGATTGTTTCGGGTGGGGTGATGGGATCGTTGGGATGGGGTGGCGATAACAATAGGTTTCGCAGCATTAGGAGAGACGTTCATAGATTATAATGGAGTTCAGGTTCATTGTACAGAGAAGCAGTCACAACTGCACGCATACAAGAAAGCTGTTAGCTTTGCTCACCTTGAGACTGACTCTTCAGCTTTAGTAGGAGTATTGAGGTTCCTATTGACGCTGCCTGTTGTCTGTATTAATCGGAGTTACTAGGCCGATCACCTGACAACGTAGAGATACTTCAGCGTCCCACGTGTACACAAGGTGTAATAGAAGGAATGTGAGGGCTTCTCTCCATCGGAAGGGGTGAGGCCTGTGTCCAAAGGAATGTTCTATACTACAGCAACCTTTTATGTGATGTTTACTGAAGATTCCAGGAGTCCTACTTGTTTTGGATATCTATGTCCTCTTCATCAGGACCATTGTCAATTTAAAGTAGTCTAGAATCTATCAGCGGCTTGTCCGGGATTCAAACCCATGCTGAGCGGCTGGGGTGGGGGTTTGTCCGGGATTCAAACCCATGCCAAGTGGTTGGGGGTTTGTCCGGGATTCAAACCCTTGCTGAGCGGTTAGATGGGGGCTTGTCTGGGATTCAAACCCATGCTGAGCGGCTGGGGTGGGGGTTTGTCTGGGATTCAAACCCATGCTAAGTGGTTGGGGGTTTGTCCGGGATTCGAACCCATGCTGAGCGGTTGGGGGTGGGGGCTTGTCCGGGATTCAAACCCATGCTGAGCAGTTGGGGTGGGGGCTTGTCTGGCATTTGAACCTGGATCCAAACCCTGGTTGAGCTTCTGCTGGGTTCTGTATTACTGAATGAGCAGTAAAATAATATATTCACACAGACATAAAAAAAATAATTATATGAATAGATCAAGACCAAGATAAGCATCCAGTGGCAGTTGGCACTCAGACCTCCTTTTAGCTGCCACCTAGCTTGTCCAGTATTATAGGCTGAAGCACCAGGCAGCAATAAGCACCTACGTTTATTTGGCTCAGTACAATGTATACTGTAGATCAAGTTTGAGTCTGTAAATTATTTGCATAAATGAGGGAATATATTGGACTCCAAACTGTGCTCCACCATCAGTCTCTGGGAGCTATAGTGATATGCAATGGATGGCAAAGTACTCCTGCTTGTGGAAATTATTGATGCAATAAATGTAAATGAAATTGAACCTCATACTGGCTTTCTGCTGTATTATTGTCCTGGGAATCTTCGATGTGTAGGTACCGAGTGTCATATATTGTGCCCCGTGTATATAAGACTTCATCACTTTCTCCTCTAGAACTCTCTGAGCTTCCACTAACACGTCTAGACATCTCCTGCAACCGCATCTCCCACATTCCCGTCTGTTACCGACACCTCCGACACCTTCAGACCATCATACTGGACAACAACCCCCTCCAATATCCACCCGCCCAGGTCAGTATTCCTATGTTACCCTGCAGGAGGAGGACAGACTCGTAGCTCCCTTCTGTCTGTGTCACCCTGCAGGAGGAGGAGAGACTCGTAGCTCCCTTCTGTCTGTATCACCCTGCAGGAGGAGGACAGACTCGTAGCTCCCTTCTGTCTGTGTCACCCTGCAGGAGGAGGAGAGACTCGTAGCTCCCTTCTGTCTGTATCACCCTGCAGGAGGAGGACAGACTCGTAGCTCCCTTCTGTCTGTGTCACCCTGCAGGAGGAGGAGAGACTCGTAGCTCCCTTCTGTCTGTGTCACCCTGCAGGAGGAGGAGAGACTCGTAGCTCCCTTCTGTCTGTATCACCCTGCAGGAGGAGGACAGACTCGTAGCTCCCTTCTATGTATCACCCTGCAGGAGGAGGACAGACTCATAGCTCCCTTCTGTCTCCTTTGAATAACATTGAACTTGTTATCTTGTTTTTGGACAGATTTGTCTCAAAGGGAAGGTTCACATATTTAAGTACCTTAACATAGAAGCTTGCAGTAAGCCTGCCCCGGAACTGGCAGATCTGGGAAAACTAAGCCGCCCCACAAGTTTTACCACATGGTAAGTAGAGCGATTGTGCTGCTGATTCGTATTACATAATAGTAGATTTATCATCTAATCTGCAAATTCTTTAACCCTTTTGGTTCAAGGTTAGTTACACTTTAGGCTCCGTTCACATTGAGTGATTTATCGCGCGGTAATTCCCGCGATATCGCGGCTATTTACCGCGCGATATCGCTCTTCAATGCTCTTCAATGCTTTGCAATGAGGCAAGGGGTCCTGCTGTCGCGGGTCGTGTGTCGCTACAGCAGGACCCTTTTTGGAGCGGATTTTGGCGCGATTCAATGCTTTTTGATGGAAGCATTTGCGTGATAAAATCGTGCGATACGGCGCAAAATGCAAATCGCGCGACAAACGCGCGATTTGCGAATCGCCAAGTGTCAATGGGGCCTTAGGTAGTGAAGCCGGTATGAAGAGGATTCCCTGGAACTTGGATTACTAAAAACAAGTTTAGCTGAAGGTTCCCTGTAAATATGGTTCCACCTTTCACCGAGGACTCCATGTGTCTACTTCACCGAGTGTCCCTTCTTTATAGAGCAGATCTGATCCTCATGTATATAAATCATTCATGTGATGAACTCAGGAACCAGTTATTTACTTTAGTGTCGCAACAGAACACATGAGGAGCCTACAGGGGGATTCTTCTCATCCAGACAGTTTACCATCTATGGAGCAGCTGCTTGCAGTCTTATGTGACCAGCCCGTGTTCTGACAGGCAAAGCTTTGGCCTAAATCTGCCCACCCCTTCCTGCCTTCAGCACATTTATATTGGCCAGGGAGACTGCCTGTCATGGCAAGATATAGATATACACCAATCAGCTGTCACATTGTCACCACTGAGAGGTGACAATGTGAATAACATCAATTATCTGGTTACACTGGCACCTGGAAGTGGGGGGGAGTATGACAATGACACCTGGAAGTGGGGAGGATATATTACAATGACACCTGGAAGGGGGGGGATATATTACAATGGCACCAGGAAGTGGGAGGGATATATTACAATGGCCCCGGGAAGTGGGGGGGGATATATTACCATGGCACCTGGAAGTGGGGGGGAGTATGACAATGACACCTGGAAGTGGGGAGGATATATTACAATGACACCTGGAAGGGGGGGGATATATTACAATGGCACCAGGAAGTGGGAGGGATATATTACAATGGCCCCGGGAAGTGGGGGGGGATATATTACCATGGCACCTGGAAGTGGGGGGGAGTATGACAATGACACCTGGAAGTGGGGAGGATATATTACAATGACACCTGGAAGGGGGGGGATATATTACAATGGCACCAGGAAGTGGGAGGGATATATTACAATGGCCCCGGGAAGTGGGGGGGGATATATTACCATGGCACCTGGAAGTGGGGGGGAGTATGACAATGACACCTGGAAGTGGGGAGGATATATTACAATGACACCTGGAAGGGGGGGGATATATTACAATGGCACCAGGAAGTGGGAGGGATATATTACAATGGCCCCGGGAAGTGGGGGGGGATATATTACCATGGCACCTGGAAGTGGGGGGGAGTATGACAATGACACCTGGAAGTGGGGAGGATATATTACAATGACACCTGGAAGGGGGGGGATATATTACAATGGCACCAGGAAGTGGGAGGGATATATTACAATGGCCCCGGGAAGTGGGGGGGGATATATTACCATGGCACCTGGAAGTGGGGGGGAGTATGACAATGACACCTGGAAGTGGGGAGGATATATTACAATGACACCTGGAAGGGGGGGGATATATTACAATGGCACCAGGAAGTGGGAGGGATATATTACAATGGCCCCGGGAAGTGGGGGGGGATATATTACCATGGCACCTGGAAGTGGGGGGGAGTATGACAATGACACCTGGAAGTGGGGAGGATATATTACAATGACACCTGGAAGGGGGGGGATATATTACAATGGCACCAGGAAGTGGGAGGGATATATTACAATGGCCCCGGGAAGTGGGGGGGGATATATTACCATGGCACCTGGAAGTGGGGGGGAGTATGACAATGACACCTGGAAGTGGGGAGGATATATTACAATGACACCTGGAAGGGGGGGGATATATTACAATGGCACCAGGAAGTGGGAGGGATATATTACAATGGCCCCGGGAAGTGGGGGGGGATATATTACCATGGCACCTGGAAGTGGGGGGGAGTATGACAATGACACCTGGAAGTGGGGAGGATATATTACAATGACACCTGGAAGGGGGGGGATATATTACAATGGCACCAGGAAGTGGGAGGGATATATTACAATGGCCCCGGGAAGTGGGGGGGGATATATTACCATGGCACCTGGAAGTGGGGGGGAGTATGACAATGACACCTGGAAGTGGGGAGGATATATTACAATGACACCTGGAAGGGGGGGGATATATTACAATGGCACCAGGAAGTGGGAGGGATATATTACAATGGCCCCGGGAAGTGGGGGGGGATATATTACCATGGCACCTGGAAGTGGGGGGGAGTATGACAATGACACCTGGAAGTGGGGAGGATATATTACAATGACACCTGGAAGTGGGAGGGATATATTACAATGGCCCCGGGAAGTGGGGGGGGAGATATTACAATGGCACCTGGAAGTGGGGGGGATATATTACAATGACACCTGGAAGTGGGGGGGGGGATATATTACAATGGCACCTGGAAGTGGGGGGGAGTATATGACAATGACACCTGGAAGTGGGGGGATATAGTAGGCAACTAGTGAACATTTTGTCCCTGAAGTTGATGTGTTGGAAGCAGATATAATGGCCAAGTGGGAGGATTTAAGGGGCCAAATTGTGATTCTAGATGACTGGGTCAGAGCAACTCCAACACTGCAGCTCTTATGGGATGTTCCAGGTCTGCAGTGGCCAGAACCAACCAATGGTGGTCCAAGGAAGGAAAACCGGTGACAGGGTCATGGGTGGCCAAGGCTCATTGATGCACATGGGGAGGGAAGTCCGGCCCGTGTAGTCCGATCCAATAGAAGAGATTCTGGAGATCAGATTGCTAGTAAAGTGAATGTTGGTTCTGATAGAAAGATGTCTGAGCACACAGAGCATTGCAGGTTGTCATGTATGGGGCTGTGTAGCTGAGGACTAGTCAGGGTGCCCATGCTGACCCATGTCCACCACCAAAAGTGCCTACAATGAACATGTGATCATCAGAACTGGAGCACGAGGCGGTGGAAGAAGATGGCGAGGAGATGGCACCAGGAAGCACTATGGAAGAAGACAAGCTGGCCGAGGCAGTGTGATGCTTGGGGCAATGTTCTGCTGGGACACCTCGGGTCCTGCCATTCATGTGGATGTGACTCTGACACGTCCACCGACCTAAACATTGTTCCTGACCAAGTCCCCCCCTTCATGGACACGGTATTCCCTGATGGCAGTGGCCTCTCTCAGCAGGATAATGCGCCCGGCCACACTGCAACAATGGCTGAAGAATGGTTTGAGAACACAACAAGGAGTTTGAGGTGATGACCTGACCTCCAAATTCTCCAGATCTCAGTCCAATGGATCATCTGTGGGATGTGCTAGAAGAACAAGTCCGATCCATGGAGGCCGATCACCTCACAGCTTACAGGAGTTGAAGGATCTGCTACTGACGGCTCGGTCCCAGATACCACAGCACACCTTCAGAGGTCTAGTGGAGTCCATGCCTGGACGGGTCAGGACATTTGAATGACGCTGGGAGAATGAGGATATACTGTGAGTACGGGGTGTCACGGGCCCATCTTGCTGAGCATACAGACCCATTGAAGGGAAGGGTGTGGGGCAGAGTTTCCATAGTAGGTCTTGCACTCTGCAGCAGAAGTAATCGTGTCCCGTGTATGTGTCACTGTTCCAGGTATTCTGAGCAGTCAGACATTTGGGCCGTACTACGCCTGCCTGGCCATACTACACCTTTTTTTTATTTTTGAAGCGGTTCTGTTCTCTTTATGTGAAATGATTATTATATAACCTCTGCAATGTTCTTCTTTTTCTTCTCTAAGCCTTGCAGATGATGTGTATTCCTCCAGGCCCTATGGTTGCCTAGATTCCGGCTTTAACAGCGTAGACAGTGGTAGCAAACGGTGGTCCGGGAATGAGGTAAGAGGTTACATTGTAATAATGGGGGGGGGGGGGCTCAAACACACCT
>NW_017308252.1:68789-71252 GCF_000935625.1 Nanorana parkeri | reverse complement strand
AACATAACTTGTTTTTGATGTCCGTGACATCATCACTTTTCAGGAACTATGCCCGGCACCCTGGGGGGGTATTAATGAAGCGCTGACATAATTTCCTTTCACTGTTCAGTGCCAGTGAAATAAACTACAATCCCCATCGTGCAGTGGGATTTGCAGCTGGCAGCGGGTGTGAATGTGGTGAGGTCGGTGGCCGATCCCGTGTGTGCCAGTCATAGCCTTCTGTGTGGAGTGAATGGCCGAGACCGACCATGAGTCTCCCCGGACTGTCAATCAGGGTGTTGTGTCATAGTGGGCGGGGCAGACCAGCGTCTCCTTATGGGGAGGTTGCTGTTGCATTGAGTGGTCAGGTGACAGGGTCTCTTTAGAGCACGGCTCATGGTGACACGGATCATTTTGGGTGTTTGGTGTATGTCAGCTGACTTTATACATCACCAGCCCTCCTAGAAACCAGGACATCATTATCAGGTTATATATAGAGATGTGTTATCACCTCCGTCATCAAAAACGACACTCGTTCTGCTTGTTATACGCGTTTTATACTAAATGAGTCTTTGTTTAGACTGAACATCCTCCAAGTGCCTGCTGACTCCTGTGTTGGCTCTGACACCTTCCCTTGTCCCGCCCCCCTTCCACCCCCATATTGTCTGTTCCCCTATCAACAAACCTTAAAAAAAAATGTTTCAGGAAATGCCTCTTTTATGACTCTGTGATATCATCACGCGGTCGTTCTGCCGCTCATTCATTCGTAGCGAGGTCAAGTTTGCTGGGAGGGGCTGGTAGGCTCCTGTAAATATCACAGCACCCTGCCTCAGATCTGCATCTGAGAGCCCAAGCGTTATAGGAAAGAACGCATCCCCTGCATCCCTTTAGACATGCGTCCCTTCCGAACCAGTAGCTGCTGGAGACTTAGCTGTGCAATATGCTGACCAGTTGCCCTGATTACACTCTAATCATGAGGCAACTGATCAGCAGTTGGCACAGCTAAGGCCTGAGTATGCCAGTCTGGGAGGTGTTTTCTTATATAATGCTTGGGAATAGCAGTACAGTGACTGACACCAGGGATGCACCGATTTCGGTATTGAGTACGAGTACTGATATTTTTTTTCGGTACTCACCGATACTGAAAGTCCCATTTGGGAAGCCAGGCGGTTTGGTAAGACTCTCCACCCGGCTTCCCGTTTAGCAGGGAAGCCGTCCCCATGCTTCCCATCACTAGGTGACGAGAAAGCATGGAGCCGGCTTTCTGGCCAATCGGAAAACCGGTTGCCATGTAATGACGCGGCGCCCGGCTTCCTGATTGGCCGAGAAGCCAGCTCCACGCCCCGTCGTCATGAGGTGACGAAGGCGCATGAAGCCGGCTTCCCGGCCAATCGTCATTACATGGCAACCGGCTTCCTGATTGGCCGGGAAGCCGGCTCCATGCTCTCTCGTCACAAGTGATGATAGAGCATGGAGCCGGCTTCCCGGCCAATCAGTAAGCCGGGCAACGTGTAATGACGCGCTGCCCGCCTTCCTGATACAGGAAGTATCGGGCTAGGCATCGGAGCATTTGGGTGAGCATGAGTACTCGCCCAAATACTCGGTATCGGCACCGATACCAATACTAGTATCGGTATCTGTGCATTCCTAAGGGACACCGACCCTAAAAATTGCTCCCAAACGTGATGAAGAGTAAAAGTGATTGATGGGAAAGCTAATGGCTTTGAATGGTGGGCCAACGATAGTAGGGATCAGGAGCAGAGGGGATTGGTGATGATTGTTGTTGAGACAGGAAATGGAAGCGGGCTCAAGATAGCCGGCACAGCTTCAAATAGTTATGTGGGGGAGGTGCAGGTTTGCAGGGAAGTGATCAGCTTTTACACGGGAGAGGTCTTCCTACAAGTGTGTGGGGGGACGTAGAGCAACTGTCATGTAGGTCACAGTGACGGTTCTCTTCACCCCTTGCCCTCTTGTGCCCCACCCCTTGCCCTCTTGTGCCCCGCCCCTTGCCCTCTTGTGCCCCGCCCCTTGCCCTCTTGTGCCCCTTGCCCTCTTGTGCCCCTTGCCCTCTTGTGCCCCTTGCCCTCTTGTGCCCTTTGCCCTCTTGTGCCCTTTGCCCTCTTGTGCCCTTTGCCCTCTTGTGCCCTTTGCCCTCTTGTGCCCTTTGCCCTCTTGTGCCCCCCCCCTTGCCCTCTTGTGCCCTGTGCCCTTTGCCCTCTTGTGCCCCTTGCCCTCTTGTGCCCCACCCCTCGCCCTCTTGTGCCCCACAACATTCCATTATTCCAGATCCCTCAGAAATGTCTAGTACTTCCGGGTAAGGCAGATCACGTGACCTTCTCCCCGTCCTTTCTGGATGCAGTGCTCAGGAACCGAGCAGCCAATAGCCCGGCCCGGATACTGTCACATGATGGAGGGGAGCAGGTCACTAAATGCTGTGTAGGCTCCATGTTGGGTTTAGGTGAATGGCATGAAGAGATGCATGCA
>NW_017308252.1:68001-68620 GCF_000935625.1 Nanorana parkeri | reverse complement strand
GATCATTGGGGAAGGGGGTCCGCCAGTGGTGGTGATGGGGTTGATCAGTGAATGGTACCGGGGGGATTTACGCGCATGTGTTTCCTTTTAGTCTGCAGACGAGATGTCGGATCTCTCCTTCAGAGTGGCCGGTCTGGGCCGGGATGCCAGGCAGCTCAGAGAGAAGGTCAATGGAATAGGTATGTGGCCGCTCACATTGTATTCAGTATGGGCCCCATTTAAAGGGCCCCTTCACAACGGGCATTGTTTCAGTTAATGGTGATGGTGGGGGTTCGATGGTTATGGGTGACCTCTGAATTTTATAATCCCTTCCAACGTGGCTCCTCCTATTGCATGATGTCCATGCGCTGGGGGCGGGGTTTATCTCTGCGGTTGGAGAAGGGATCCTGTAATGCAGCTCCGAATTCATTATTACCCGGAGCCGAGCTATACACTGTATGTTGAATGAGATGAAAGGCGTCCAGTCTTCTGGGTTCCCTGATTATGAGTCCAGTATCCGGTTCTTCTCCCTCCTGCCAGATGCAGATAGCGAGCACACAGACTTCATAGACAGCAGCACCAACGAGGAGGAGGAGGACGCCAAGTCCGACACCGGGCTACATATGACTGTCACCCCTCA
>NW_017308252.1:65282-67798 GCF_000935625.1 Nanorana parkeri | reverse complement strand
GGGGGAGGGGACATTAGAGTGTAAGCTCCTCTGTACAGAGACTGATGTGACTGTGGGGGGAGGGGACATTAGAGTGTAAGCTCCTCTGTACAGAGACTGAATTTGTGTATAAATCTAAGTTTAAATCTCAATGTCATTTGAAGGAGAAGCGGAAGCCAGAATTACACTCCACGCCAAGGGCAGAAGACAGGACCCTGGTCGGCGGGTATGTGTTGGGACCCTTTCAGGACATATAGGCCACCTTCTGTGCCCCTCAGGTGGTGGTACTGCTATTAAGAGAAGCTGCCGGGTCTGTACCCCTGCTGTGCGAGGCTTGCAGTGCCTCATGGGATTTGTAGTTCCACCACAGCTGGAGGACCGGCGCTTGGCTGGTCTGGAGGATTGTTGTTTCCTAGTGAGGTTGTATTTGCACACAGACCACCGTAGGTAATGCCCACATGACAGATGCCACCATTGTGTTACAGGCCGGTAGCGTCTCCCCCGTCCCCCGGCGCCTCTCGTCAGGATCGGGTCACAGAGGAGAGGAGGAGGCCGGAGACGCTGCTCCTCTGGAGGGAGCGGGAGAGGCAGCAGCTTCAGCAGAAGCAGGAGACTCTGCGGAGGCCGTCTGTGGATCAGAGAGACAGGTACGGGTAGCAGGAAGTCTATGCGGGGGCTGGTCTGGGGTCTCCTCCATTATGGTGCACCGATGTGGAGTCCACTCTGATTGTGACTTTGTTGTCTTTGCAGCTTACACAAGAACTTACCCGCCAGCAGCCCTCCAGCTCAGAGCCAGAGTGAGGCTGTCAAGTGAGTGTGACTGTATGTGATCATCTATGACTGTAAGACCTGACTGAGTCTCTAACCCAGTGGTGGTCAACTTTCATTATATGTTAGGCCTCCAGTGTGGCCCCTGACATTACCAAAGGGCCCACGCATGATGTTCAGTCAAAACAGACTGTAGACACGGTACATGTGATGGCCAGAGACTGCAGACATACTACAGGAGATGGTCAGAGACTGCAGACATACTACAGGAGATGGTCAGAGACAGCGGACGCGGTACAGGCGACGGCCGGGGACTGTGGACGCGGTACATGCGATGGTCAGAGACTGCAGACACGGTACATGCGATGGTCAGAGACTGCAGACACGGTACAGGAGATGGTCAGAGACTGCAGACATGGTACAGGAGATGGTCAGAGACTGCAGACGCGGTACAGGAGATGGTCAGAGACTGCAGACGCGGTACAGGAGATGGTCAGAGACTGCAGACGCGGTACAGGAGATGGTCAGAGACTGCAGACGCGGTACAGGAGATGGTCAGAGACTGCAGACGCGGTACAGGAGATGGTCAGAGACTGCAGACGCGGTACAGGAGATGGTCAGAGACTGCAGACGCGGTACAGGAGATGGTCAGAGACTGCAGACGCGGTACAGGAGATGGTCAGAGACTCCAGACATACTACAGGAGATGGTCAGAGACTCCAGACATACTACAGGAGATGGTCAGAGACTGCAGACATAGTACAGGAGATGGCCAGAGACTGCAGACATAGTACAGGAGATGGCCAGAGACTGCAGACATAGTACAGGAGATGGTGAGAGACTGCTGACCTGGTACAGGAGATGGTCAGAGACTGCAGACATTGTACAGGAGATGGTGAGTGACTGCTGACCTGGTACAGGAGATGGTGAGTGACTGCTGACCTGGTACAGGAGATGGTCAGAGACTGCAGACATTGTACAGGAGATGATCAGAGACTGCAGACATACTACAGGAGATGGTCAGAGACTGCGGACGCGGTACAGGCGATGGCCAGGTAGGGTTTAGGGTGGCCATTACCATCCACCGAAGGCAATGTGCTACATGAATCAAGTAGGGGCCACACAGGGCCCAACTTTCACTTTATTGAAGATCGGAATCCTGTGAATGTGGCCTGATTTTATAAATACTGTCACATGAAGAAAGTCTTTCATATTCTTCCTGCTTCTCTTCTCCCTCTAGTGGCCCCTCTGAGAACTGCAGCAGACTGCGGAGTCAGGTAAGATACTCATTCTATGGAGTGGCCAGAAAAATAGAAGCCTTTCCTATCAGTGCCTGACCATGGCATCGCTTTCAGCAGTCGGTCACCTACTGCGGTCTTCCCTGACCTTGAAGGAGATCAAATGCAGCTGTGTATGCGTTCTGAATGATGTCATGAACGTCTCAGACTGACGCAAGACAGCTCTCGTACACAACGGGCACTGGTCCGAATGCTAAAACTGATCATCTTAGTGTGCTGCTGGTGAGAATGGGTCCTCAGACAGATTTATCACTGCAGATTGAGACATTTTCAGACCTTCCCCCCATGATCAGGGCCGGATTTACTATCCCTGCCGCCCCAAGGCCATGTTCTGCTATGCGCCCCCCCTCCCCGCATCCTTCCCCCCCACCATCAACGGAGAATGGCAACCAGATGGCAGAGTTAGTTTTATTTATTTTTATTGATTCTTTTTTATCACTTTATTGATAAAACTTTAATTTTATTTTTTTA
>NW_017308252.1:58443-59844 GCF_000935625.1 Nanorana parkeri | reverse complement strand
TATTTTTTTACATTTTTTTATCTTTATTATTTATTTTTTATAGTTATTTTCTTTCTTTTTTTAATAATTTTTTTCTTATGTTTTACTTTAATTATTATTTCTTATTTTTGTAATTTAATTTTTTCACTTAACTTTATTGCTATCACACAGGAGCTAGCTAACAATCCCCTGTGTGATATCATTTGGAGGTGACAGGTTCTCTTTATTGAACCTGTCACCTCCAATACAGGAGTTCTAGCACAGCGCTGCGCTGGAACTCCTGTGACAGGTGAGACGGGAAGAGCGCAGCGCAGCACAGCACAGCACAGCTCTCCCCTCTCACTGTCTACAGTCTACACGGAGCGGCAGGGTTACTTTTAACCCTGCCCCTCTGCTCCCCACATCGACGGCAAGTGAGGAGAGAGGTAAGTGGGGGGAGGACGAACAGGCTGCACAGATTTTACAAGTGATTGCGGCGACATCGCCGCGATCACCTGTAAACGTACGAGCGGATTCCCCACAAGGCAACTTACCCGCCCGGCGCCCGGAACTGTATGTTCCGAGCGTCGGTGGACTCCACACCGCTGCCGCCCCGAGGCCGGGCCTCGGTGGCCTTGTGGGAAATCCTGCCCATGATGACAAAAAATATTCCCCAGATGACCTTTGCTTGCAAACCCAACGAATCCCGCACTGTCCTTTCCTCGCCCCGTCACTCTCCTGCCGCGCGTCCCATCCCACGTCGCCATCTTCGTTTTCTTCCCCCATCAGGAGCCGGCTGCCTCCTCCTGGCTCTTGCCGCCAGCCCCCTGATGACGTGCCAGATGCCACTTCCTGTGCCATGGGGACACCGCTGCCTTCTGGGATAGGTGACATGGGTGTCAGGTGACATGATTCATACAAGCACAGGTCACATGTTTGATGCACTGCCAATCAGCCGCTGCAGAAGAAGAAACTGTCGTAATGTGTTCTCCTCATCGTTTCCTCTTTGTTCTCCATGCAGGGAAGTCAGGCCAGCATCGGTACGCCCATCTCTCCTCCCTCGCAGCCCTCAGGTACGTCTCCCGCAATCGTCCAGGAACATTACATTGGTGGTAATAGGATGGCGTGCCGGGGAATATTATGTGTGCAGTTCATCAATTTCCTCACTGGCTATACATTGAGCTTCTCCCTCATTTCCTGCTTCTGTGTCACTGAGCGGTGTGTGTGTGTCTGTTCCAGACTCCTCTGTGACCCAGAAACCCAGAAGTTTCCTCTTCCGATCGTCCTCCCGCGGAGCCGCACGAAGTTATTCAGGTGAGAGATCTTCCCACAATATCGTCGCCCTCTTCCCACACACCAACAATTGTTACCTGTGTTCAATCAATGCGACACCGTGCTAGAACCCCCCTTCCCTGTCTGTCCCCTGCCCCCCTCTCCATCTCC
>NW_017308252.1:49631-57828 GCF_000935625.1 Nanorana parkeri | reverse complement strand
CCCCCCTCTCTCTTTCCCTCTCCCCCGCCCCCCTCTCACCTCCTGCCTCTTCCAGGCTCGGACCCGGGCTCAGGAGAGGGATCCAGTCCTATACGGATGCGCACTTCCCGAGCTTCATTTGACGAGAAGACAGTTCAAGCGCAACTACGCAAGGTACATTGCACTCCGCTGTCTGCACCTCCGAGGCTTGGGGGCCGCACGTTCCATTCTCGTACAACTATAAGGGAGAGAGACTATTGCAGTCCAGTCACCTCATAGTAGAAGCGGGCCGTCTCTGGTCTGTCCCTCCTAGACATTGCAGTCCTCTCTGTCCCTCCTATAGATGGAGGGGCATCGCAGTCTTCTCTGTCCCTCTATAGATGGAGGGGCATTGCAGTCTTCTCTGTCCCTCTATAGATGGAGGGGCATTGCAGTCTTCTCTGTCCCTCTATAGATGGAGGGGCATTGCAGTCTTCTCTGTCCCTCTATAGATGGAGGGGCATTGCAGTCTTCTCTGTCCCTCTATAGATGGAGGGGCATTGCAGTCTTCTCTGTCCCTCTATAGATGGAGGGGCATTGCAGTCTTCTCTGTCCCTCTATAGATGGAGGGGCATTGCAGTCTTCTCTGTCCCTCTATAGATGGAGGGGCATTGCAGTCTTCTCTGTCCCTCTATAGATGGAGGGGCATTGCAGTCTTCTCTGTCCCTCTATAGATGGAGGGGCATTGCAGTCTTCTCTGTCCCTCTACAGATGGGGCATTGCAGTCTTTCCTGGATGAGACCCTACAGGTAGAAGGTCATGTATGTTACCTGTCTGTTGGGAGGGGTTTTTAGTTCCCTTGTTTTTGTCGCCCTCTGGTGGGGGAGACTTGTCAGTGAACATGAACATCCAGGTCACTGTGTATCTGCTGGTCAGTATCGCAGTCAGCTGGACTTGTTCTGTAATGTTGAAGACGTTTCTCTGTCATCCGGTTGGTTTCCTCGGTTCTAGTGTTGGGGATTACTCGGTCACCTTGATCCAATCACCGTTGGGCCCATATGATGTGTCCAGGAGAATGTCTATTGTCCAAGCACATGACTAAGCACATCCCCATGATGACTGGATGAAGGTGGCTGAACTACCCGCGTGGGTCTAAATCCTGGACGATGTTCCTGTTCATTAGAATTGAGGAAACCACCAAAACTATGAAACGTTGTTATCACAGAACCAAAGTCCATTTGATTTATAATAATACATTTCGGCTATACATCTTATGCATGTGTTTCTTCTGCCACCCTGCAGTGTTGGTTGTCATTGTATTGCTGTGTCCCCTGCAGGATATTGAGTCCCACCTAAACATCACCCTGCAGGATCCGCTCTGCGAGTCTCTCGCCAATGGCGTCGTCCTGTGCCAGTTGGTGAACCACCTGAGGCCACGCTTCATCCCTTTCATCCACGTGACTTCTCCCGCTGTGGTACGCATACGCCTGCATTCCCTGACTGCCCACAGAGGAGGCCTTCCCCACCCGTCACTTACACCCACTTCTTCTCTTCCAGCCTAAACTCAACCCTGTGAAATGTCGCACCAATGTGGACAGCTTCCTGGAGGCGTGCCAGAGGCTCGGCGTCCCCGAGGTAAACCCAACATGACTTTTTAATTGTCTTGTAAAACAGAGTGGACAGGTCAGGGGGTGGGGGGGGGGGCATTGCTGGACAGGTCTCTGGGGCCAGATCGCTAATGCTATCAAAGCAGATTACGGTTGCCACCAACACTTACTGAGCCTTATGGTCAGTGACCACATTGATTCCTTAAAAGTTCCTATTGGCTACAAAGTTTGCCAATAGGTTCTTCCACCTATATGGCACCTCTAGTCATACAATCTCTGCCGTGTCTTCAGCCATCCAGTATACTGGTGTTGGTCATGAAGACATAGCTGGATGTACACTGGTGTTGGCCATGAAGACATAGCTGGATGTACACTGGTGTTGGCCATGAAGACATAGCTGGATGTACACTGGTGTTGGCCATGAAGACATAGCTGGATGTACACTGGTGTTGGCCATGAAGACATAGCTGGATGTATACTGGTGCAAAGGGCTGACTGACATTAAAGTACATGGAAAACACCTGAACCCGATCATTTGATGGGCTTGTGGGTCATATAGGTAGGTGGGAGGTCAGGTGTCCACCAAGTTTTGACCTTGTAGTGTAGTTTTGGTCTGAATGCTCATGTGTGTGCTGCTTATGCCTCGTTGTATTAACGTATCTGTTTTTATTTTTTGTTTTTATTTCTTTCTCCTCATTTCTGTCATTTTTACCTGTGACATCATCCCTCTGTCCGGTGACATGCACTGTGTAAATTGCATGTGTCGTCTATCCCCGCCCCTTCCTGGTGAATGCCCCGCCTCCTACCCTCACACCAATTCCTGGGTTGGGTCTGATTGGTGACCCCTTTTGTCGGCCACTTTTTCCTAAATGCTTGCCCGTTTCTTTCCCCTTCTGCATGTGACTCTTCCTCTTACCATCTCTTTCACCCTTTTGGCTGTCCACCATTAATCATCTGGGACTCCTGTATGCCTCTTCCTCCTGCTACATTTTCCTTTCCCCTCTCTGCTCTTGTCTCCTCTGCCCCTGCCTCCTCCGCCCTTCTGTCTCTATGCAGCGAGATCTCTGCTCAGCCTCCGACATCCTGGGAGGTAGGAGCCTGGACGTCATACAAAGGATGGTCTCCTCCCTGCTGCTGCTCCTCCTCTCTTCCCGTGACACTCCCACGAGCAGCCCAAGCTCCGCCCTCTCCGATGAGACAGCGATGTGTTCTACTCTCCTGCAGCTGCTCTCCCAACACCACGGCTTCCTGCTCTTCTACGCTCTGCTAATGCTGGCCCTCTGCGTGGCCTACAACAAACTGTCTGTCCTCTAGGAGACGGGCCATATAAAATATGGCTTCCCGAGACGCGACACTGTGTGTCTGTTGTCCGTGAAAAATGGGAGTGCGCCCTGTAGCGAAGTTGGATTTCTCACAAGAGCTGTTCACTAGGTTTAGGTTTTGTTGGATTTCAGGTTACACTTTAAACACTAAAGCCTGATTGGACACTACAGCCTCCCAAAATGGCCTTTCTGAAGAATTCCACCGTGGTATGCCAATGTCGGAGCGGTGGCCATATCTGCTCTAAGCTGCCATCTTGGTGCCGGGCACTATATCAGGTTGACTTTTGCATTAGGTGCCTTCTATTGTGCCTTTTTGGTCTGCTTGTTGTCAGGGAATCGCCATTAGCTGCCTTGAAAGGCCTAGCTTCGGTCGGCCAATGAGAAGGAAGCAGACCTACTGCCTTAGCAAATCATTGATGAATGAGGGCTCAGGGATGCTGATGCATTAAATTCTTTGGAATGTGATGCTTTTTTTTTTAATGTCCGAATGGATCCTTAACGCTCCACAACATATACTGAACTTGATTTCAGACGGCAAAATACAGGGTTGTCACCTTAAAACTGACTACCCCCGGGAACTTAAGACGAAGCTTCAATAGACGAGTATGATGAAAATTGGTGCATGACTTAAAGGCCACCCAAACTGGTTTAAAGACATACTGTCACTTGGCGCATAGCCCGCCCCTCCAGGCATGCATACGTAGCCAGGCCTACCCGCCTAAGCTCTAGTGTCGACTGGTCTCTGAGCTTAGATAGTGGTCACGTCATGGCACCTGCCCATGTGACAGCATTCAGGCCTGGGGATTGGCTACTCTGGCACCATGCAGTGACTTAAACTCTCTTTAAGGTTTGCATGCTTGCTAGCACGTTAGAGTAGGTGTTGGCTTCTGTGATTGTTAGCTTTGCCCCAAATTCTCAGTTCCACCCAACTTCCAGCCACTTAAAGGCTAAAGGACGGTTTCAGCTGACCCTGAAGTATTCTTCATTATAAAGACTGAAGTCATAGTTTGAAGATCTATCTGTGGGAGAGAGGGACACCTTCCTTATAGGCTTGTGGTAGGAGCTCGGAGACCAATATTGGGGCATTTTGGGTGGCGTTGATCTTGGCAGGAGAAAGTTTGAATGCATCTCATAGGTGGAGATGTCCCAAGATCCCCGGGTACTTGAGAATATTGTTTTGCATATTTTCATTCAGGTCTCCTCTGATTTTCTGCTATAGGATGTTCTTCTTCCTTACCAGAAATATCCACCAAAATGCATAAAACTGTCCAAATGGCGATAGTAGAAATTATTGGTCAGGACTGCCAGGTGTCAGATCTCCCCCGTGGAATTACTGGCTGCGCCTGTTAGGAAGACATTCCAGAGCGTCTCACTCCATTTGCTGTATTGTCTATAGTGTAGGCAAAACCCATCATAAGAGCCAGACCCCTTCTTAATCCATGGCCGTGGCAGGCACCATTTCAGTCCTGGTAAAGGTCATTATTGCCAGCAAAAAGACAGCACCTCAATGGGGAACACCTCAATGGGGAACAAAGTCCAAATCCCATTCGCACTGCCACGGTCTCAAAACCACAAGGTATATGTGGTGCCCAGGTGACCACATGGATGGCGCTGTGCAAAACACTAATAGTAAATAAAAGTAATTCACCGGCACACTCTTGAAGGGTTTTCAAAGTATTGATGTGTTTATTCAATACCCAATGTCACATACTGTCATACGGTGCTAACGTTTCGGGTCCGCACAGGGATCCTTCATCAGAGTGTCACAGTCGCTCTGATGAAGGATCCCTGTGCGGACCCGAAACGTTAGCACCGTATGACAGTATGTGACATTGGGTATTGAATAAACACATCAATACTTTGAAAACCCTTCAAGAGTGTGCCGGTGAATTACTTTTATTTACATAAATTGGGGGCACCTTAATGGGGAACACATCAATGGGGGCACCTTAATGGGGAACACATCAATGGGGGCACCTTAATGGGGAACACATCAATGGGGGCACCTTAATGGGGAACACATCAATGGGGGCACCTTAATGGGGAACACATCAATGGGGGCACCTTAATGGGGAACACATCAATGGGGGGGCCACCTCTTTTCCCCCAATACCAGCCTCCACTCTTCAGCAAAGGCTTCCTACAAGATTTTGTAGTACGTGTCCATTCAACCAAAAGCGCAGTCAGATATGTAGAATGAGAAGACCTGCTTCACCATTGGCTTTCTAATTCATTCCAGAGGTGAGCAGTTTGGGTTGAGGTCAGGGCTCTATGCAGACCACTTGAGTTCCTCCACACCAGACCATGTCTTCATGGAGCTGGATCTATGCACAGGGGACAGTCATGGTGGAACAGAAAATAACTTTCCCCAAAAATTTCTTTGTACTGTTGTACCCTTCACTGGAAACACTTCAACTCAATCATATGAGATTAGGGGGGGGGGGGGGTGTTCCTCAATGCAGAGCAAGTGAAATGAGGGGGGGGGGGCATTTTTTGGCTATTGGTCCTCTTCTGTCCTACAATCCACCATGTTGGATTGCACGAGGCTGACGTAGAGCTGCCGTTACTGAAGACTCTGTTGATGTGCTGGTGACTTTTTGGTGGTTTGTTCTATTGGCAAGCCGTGGTGATTGACTTTGGTGTGAAGTCAACTCTACAATTACCGGTAGGTCATTACACCATTAATCCTGCCCAACCATATGGCCGGTTTAGAGCCATTACCATACATGTGGAATTTTGTTTTAATCCGATGTAGGCCAGCCAGTGTATGTCACCTTTCATAAGAGCTTCCAAAGCAATAGCAGAACCTTATCCCAAAAATAACCCTAGCTCCTTGTTTTGATGCGTGTCTTCAGCCATGTGCCTTATGCAACCCCGGACTCTACATCTATACTGCTAGGAACCCAAACATTGGCCTAGAAGCTGGTGCCTACCTTTTCATATTGTGAATGCTTACTGTTCCCTATACTCGTCCTGTAAAGAGATCATCCTAAATACGGTCATCTTGTTGTCCATCCCCCCAATATTTGTGAAAGTGTTCAATTGGAAATAACCAGAGTCCATAACACTACTCCAAGTGGTGGTTCGGGTGCTTTTGGTCTGGCTTGGTTGGACATTTTCCTCTTGATTGCCTCGACCCAGTTCAGAACGGCCTTTCTCAACCTCTGTAACATGGAGGAACCCTTGAAATAACGTTTAGATCTCAGGGACCCCCCCTTAATCACTATTTATATATACACCTCATGGTGCATGGGTGTGGGCAATAAGTATCAATAAAAGAATGGCATACGCGGTGTATTTCACACCCGTGGCTGCTCCTATACAACAATTATTTTCAGGAATTCTAATGAAATGAATAATAATGACCAGAAAAGAAAAGCAGACGCTGAAAATTTGTAATGTTCCCCCCACAGTGGTGATCGGTGAAGAAATTCCCCATTATATTGATGGTCATTGTATGACCACCTTACACTGGCGATCAGTTGGTGAGGTGCCTTCTTACATTGGTAGCCAGAGGAGAATGGCCCCCTGCCATTACTTGTCATTGGGAGTAGGGCTACTCTATACTGGTGGTCATTGGGAGAAGGGTCCCCTTCCACTGGTTATCATTGGGAGGAGGGCTACTTTATAGTGGCAGTCATTGGAAGAAGGGCCCCCTTGTCATTGGGAGAAGGGCTACTTTATTCTGATGGTCATTGGAAGAAGGGCCCCCTTCCATTAGTTGTTGGGAGAAGGGCTACTTTATACTGGTGGTTAATGAGAGAAGGGCTACTTTATATTGGTGATCATCGGGATAAGGACCTCCTTCCACTATTTGTCATTGGAAGAAGGGTTGCTTTATACTGGTAGTCAGTGGGAGAAGGGCCCCCTTCCATTGGTTGTCATTAGGAGAAGGGCTGCTTTATATTAGTGCTCAGTGGGAGGGCTACTTTATACTGGTGATCATTGTGATAAGTACCCTCTTCCATTGGTTGTCATTGTGAGATGGGCTGCTGTATTCTAGTGGTCAGTGGGAGAAGGGCCCCCTTCCATTAGTTATTATTGGGGGGGGGGGGGGGCGGCTACTTTTACACTGGTGATCACTGGGATAAGGACCCCTTATGGGCCCCCTTCCATTGAATATCATTGGGAGAAGGGCTACATTATACTTGTGGTCAGTTGGAGAAGGGCTACTTTTATACCGGTTGTGATTGGGATAGGGGCCCCTTCCATTGGTTGTGATTGGGATAGGGGCCCCTTCCATTGGTTGTGATTGGGATAGGGGCCCCTTCCATTGGTTGTGATTGGGATAGGGGCCCCTTCCACTGGTTATCATTGGAAGAAGGGCTACTTTATACTGTTGGTCATTGGGTGAAGGTCTACGTTATACTGGTGGTCATTGGGTGAAGGTCTACGTTATACTGTTGGTCATTGGGTGAAGGGCCCCTTACAGTTGTGGAAAGATGATTAGGTAGAAGATGATTGGAGTCAGTAGTTGCTGCTCATGGAACCCCTTCCACCCTCTGGCAGAGCCCCGGGATTCCTTGGAACCCTGGTTGAGAAAGGCTGGTCTAGAAGGTCATGTCAGATCAGAGGCGTGGGTCTGTTCCAGAGCCATCACACTTCCCCCTGCAGGAACCTTGGGCCCCGGAGTGGTGCGTACCGGAACTCTTCATTTTGTAAAACACTAACGTGGATCCGGAACGCACAACTCAACCTGACTTTTGTTACACGATGTCAATTTGTTATAATCAAGCCGTAATTGTAACTGATTTCCCTTCTACAATACAGTGTGTTGTCATGATCATAGCTGATCATGTGATCATCTGGCACTGCCCTCTTTTATGATGTAACTATAGCTGCAGATGGAAGATTTGGTTCATAATTAAATTAGCCCTGAGGAAGGGAGAGTGGCCCCTGGGAATGCGTTGGTGCCATTCTACCTACGTCAAGTTTACTGATCTCTCAACAATGGCGCCCTTCTCGTGCCTTGGGGTCTGGCCGGTAGAAGCTCGCCTATTGTTCAACCAGGGCACCCAGCTTCCTTACCCAACACTAACATCCCCCCCCCCAAACAATAGACGTTCCATTTCCTATTAGCTGCTGAGAGGACTTCTCACTCACAGCTGAATTTTACAGCATTGAGAATACAGGAGGAGGAGTGATACTGAGTTCTTCCAGTTCCCTGGTACTCAAGCTTTAACATCTCTTCAGCCAAGTGCTCAGGCCCTCCGGCCATAGGGCCCCCGGCCATTACAATAGGGCCCCCGGCCATTACAATAGGGCCCCCAGTGACCTGATCAAAAACTTCCATTATGTGGCAGGAGACTT
>NW_017308252.1:39055-46779 GCF_000935625.1 Nanorana parkeri | reverse complement strand
TTTACACTGGTGATCACTGGGATAAGGACCCCTTATGGGCCCCCTTCCATTGAATATCATTGGGAGAAGGGCTACATTATACTTGTGGTCAGTTGGAGAAGGGCTACTTTTATACCGGTTGTGATTGGGATAGGGGCCCCTTCCATTGGTTGTGATTGGGATAGGGGCCCCTTCCATTGGTTGTGATTGGGATAGGGGCCCCTTCCATTGGTTGTGATTGGGATAGGGGCCCCTTCCACTGGTTATCATTGGAAGAAGGGCTACTTTATACTGTTGGTCATTGGGTGAAGGTCTACGTTATACTGGTGGTCATTGGGTGAAGGTCTACGTTATACTGTTGGTCATTGGGTGAAGGGCCCCTTACAGTTGTGGAAAGATGATTAGGTAGAAGATGATTGGAGTCAGTAGTTGCTGCTCATGGAACCCCTTCCACCCTCTGGCAGAGCCCCGGGATTCCTTGGAACCCTGGTTGAGAAAGGCTGGTCTAGAAGGTCATGTCAGATCAGAGGCGTGGGTCTGTTCCAGAGCCATCACACTTCCCCCTGCAGGAACCTTGGGCCCCGGAGTGGTGCGTACCGGAACTCTTCATTTTGTAAAACACTAACGTGGATCCGGAACGCACAACTCAACCTGACTTTTGTTACACGATGTCAATTTGTTATAATCAAGCCGTAATTGTAACTGATTTCCCTTTTACACTACAGTGTGTTGTCATGATCATAGCTGATCATGTGATCATCTGGCACTGCCCTCTTTTATGATGTAACTATAGCTGCAGATGGAAGATTTGGTTCATAATTAAATTAGCCCTGAGGAAGGGAGAGTGGCCCCTGGGAATGCGTTGGTGCCATTCTACCTACGTCAAGTTTACTGATCTCTCAACAATGGCGCCCTTCTCGTGCCTTGGGGTCTGGCCGGTAGAAGCTCGCCTATTGTTCAACCAGGGCACCCAGCTTCCTTACCCAACACTAACATCCCCCCCCCCAAACAATAGACGTTCCATTTCCTATTAGCTGCTGAGAGGACTTCTCACTCACAGCTGAATTTTACAGCATTGAGAATACAGGAGGAGGAGTGATACTGAGTTCTTCCAGTTCCCTGGTACTCAAGCTTTAACATCTCTTCAGCCAAGTGCTCAGGCCCTCCGGCCATAGGGCCCCCGGCCATTACAATAGGGCCCCCGGCCATTACAATAGGGCCCCCAGTGACCTGATCAAAAACTTCCATTATGTGGCAGGAGACTTTCCTCTCTATAGTAATATATGCTGTACATGGATCGGCCGATATATAGAGTGATACTAGAACCGGGAGGTTTGATATATTTTCTAGGAGATTTAGTTTCTAATAGAGAAGCACTGAGAAGCCTCCGGTGCCGGCATTATAGCTGCACACACACGCCGTAGCGATGTACACACTGTACATACACAATAGACACTGACACCAACACGCTGCACTGTACAGTGACCAGGAGAATCTGTAAATGGTTATTTATGGTTATTAAAGACTGACAGCACTTCAGTGTCTTGTCTGGTGACTTGGGGGGGGGGTCACACCGAGCGCACCGCGTGCTGGGGCCACGAGTGTGCTTCGCTCTTAAAGAGACCATGTCATCACACCATATGGTTTCACCATCAATCTTCCCAATAGGATTATGAGGAGAAATATTCCAATGGCTCGCACATCTAAACGTAAGTTCTGTAGAAGCCCCTCAATTCATCCGATGGGGGGGGAAGGGGGCGGTTAAAATCACTATGGGTCGTATCTTATGACCCCCGGAAACTATGAACGATGGAGCACAAAGGAAACATATGCACCGATCAGCCATAACATTGTGACCACTGAGAGGTGAAGGGAAGAACATTGATTATCTGGTTACAATGATACCTGGAAGTGGGGGAGGGGATATATTACAATGACACCTGGGGGGGGGGGGGGGGCTATATTACAATAACACCTGGTCTGCAGTGGTGAGGACCGACCAAAAGTGGTCCAAGGAAGGAAAGCCAGTGAAAGGGTCATGGGTGGCCAAGGCTCATTGATGGACGTGGGGAGGGAAGTCTGGCCTGTGTAGTCCGATCCAATAGAAGAAATACTGGAGATCAGATTGCTGATAAAGTGAATTCTGGTTCTGATAGAAAGATGTCTGAGCACACAGAGCATCGCAGGTTGTTGTGTATGGGGCTGTGTAGCTGCAGACCAGTCAGGGTGCCCATGCTGACCCGAGTCCACCACCAAAAGTGCCTACAATGACCACGTGAGCATTAGAACTGGACCACGGAGCAATGGAAGAAGGTGGCCTGGTCTGATGAATCATGTGGATTGCTGGGTGTGTGTGTGTGTCACTTACCTGTGGAAGAGGTGACACCAGGATGTACTATGGGAAGAAGACAAGCCGGTGGAGGCAGTGTGATGCTTGGGGCAATGTTCTGCTGGGACACCTCGGGTCCGGCTATTCATGTGGATGTCACTCTGACACGTACCACCGACCTAAATACTTGTTTGAGGTGATAACTTGGCCTCCAAATTCTCCAGATCTCCATCCAATGGATCATCTGTGGGATGTGTTGGAGAAACAAGTCCGATCACCTCACAACTTACAGGACTTAAAGGATCTGCTAGTGACTGCTTGGTGCTAGATACCACAGCACACCTTCAGAGGTCTAGTGGGGTCCATGCCTGGACGGGTCAGGAGAAGGGGGACCTACTCAATAGTAGGGGGGTTGTCACAATGTTCTGGCTGATCGGTGTATATACTGCAGCAATAATCTGTATAGAAGGAAAGGTTTGTCAATGTCCTCAGGAGAAGAATATAACACAAGGTGAGATACGTTGACGATGTATAGATATCAGGATATCACAGTACAGGTCCACATCCAACGTTTAATAACGCAGCCCAGAGAAGTCTTCTTAAAGTGGAAGTGCAGATTGATCGGCCAGCTTGCTATGTGTAAATCTTCTGCCTGTCAGTATGTTCTGCACGCTGAGGCTGAGCCGCAGATTACATCATGGAGGCCAATCAAATGGCCAAATTCCTGGAAGAAAATGGAAGCTCCGGCGAGGGAGGAGCGCAGCGCTGGAGGGGCTTTGACAGGTAAGTCTTAGTATAGTATGGATATGAAGCTCCCTGGGGGGGGGGGTCTTATTTTTTTTCTCCTTCACTTCCCCTTTAAGGTCTCCTTCACACCGCTGTCCACCACCCAGATCAGTGGATTTCCGTGGCGGGTACATTCAGGTGTTACCAACTAGCTGCGGCCGCTCCGCCTGTACCAATCAATGACAGGCTCTGCAGCACAGGGAGCGTTCCCGGGGTTAGGGGCGACCCCGGCCAATCAGAAACACCCGTCCACAGAAATCCATTGATGGGGGTGGTGGACGGCCACGTGAATGAGACCGAAACAAGATCTTCACAGGTCTCCTTCCATCACATATCCCAAAATAAGAGGAGCATTCCTCATTTCAGGAGAGTGGGCGGAGCCATGTAAATCATTCCATCACAATGTCCATCCGTCGTATACTGCAAATATAAATAACAATGTACAGACATCGATCCCAACATTATTCGGGATGTGAGCCCGGCCAATGGGACGTAACGGAATGATTTGCATCCCTGGAGGCTCAGCACCACATGTGAGTGTTACCCATGCCTGCCTAGGAACGCCCACTCCTCAAGACGGTTTGATATTTGCATAACTCCTCCCACTGCTTGGGCTGTGGGCTATTGAGAGGAGCACTGAGGCAAGGTGCTGTGGTGTTTTCAGGAAGCTATGTACAGCACCCTGCCGACCCCTCCCATAGCTATGAGACGTGTACCGAGGTCCCAGACTCCATGACCAAATACCCCCGATCCCGCTATAAGATTTGGCTGTGCAACCTGCTCAGGGCCAATATAGCCCCCCCAGACTATTTCTGATTGGAGAGCCAGCACATGTCACCAGGCTATACCTGTGAATGTTGTCTGTCTTAAGGTAGAGCTCCAGCCCAAACTTCTACTTTTGCAGAGAGTGGGGAGGGGTTAGCGCCTCTGTTGGGTGTTCACTATATTGCCTGAAACCCCAATGGGGACTCTTTCCCCTCACTTGAGACACAACAGAAATTGACAGCTGACAAGATCATTTGATTGGATGTGACTGAGGAAATGCTTCCTCCTGCCTGCAGCAGACTGGGGGAGGGGAGACTGAGGGAATGCTTCCTCCTGCCTGCAGCAGACTGGGGGAGGGGAGACTGAGGGAATGCTTCCTCCTGCCTGCTGCAGACTGATGACATCATCTCAGCCAAGTCACTGACTGGAGGTCAGGGACGGCTCGTTGATGATGGCTTCTCTCCGTGTGTTCCTGTATATTGTGAATGTATTCATGACTTGTAATCACCGTCACTCATCTTCTCCATGTCGCTGTCTCTTCTCTCCTCGTATTTTCCATCTGTTTGTTGCAATGTCCCATCCCCCCCCCTCTCGTGTCCCGTTGTCACCTCGCCTGGACACCGCCCCTCTCCTCGTGTCCTCTGTCTCTGTGCCGTCTCTGTCCTTCCACACTACTCGGTCTTCATTCCTCCCACAGGAAGACCTCTGCTCCTGTCACGACATCCTGGACTCTGATGGATTGGGCCGTCTAAACATTACCGTACAATCATTCCTGCTCCGGAGAGCCATGTCCCCCAAACCCTGACCCCCCCGTCCCCTCTAGAATGGACAATCTGGCCCCTACGATGGGTCACCTGTCCATCTTCCCCTCTAGAATGGACAATCCGGCACCTACGATAAGTAATGTGACCAACTTCCTCTCTAAAATGGACAACGTGTCACCTACAATGGGTCACCTGTCCCCCTTCCTCTCTAGAATGGACAATCTGGCCCCTATGATGGGTTGCCTGTGACCCCGTCCCCTCTAGAATGGACAATCCAGCACCTACGATGGGTCACCTGACCCCCGTCCCCTCAAGAATGGATAATCCGGCCCCTACGATGGGTCACCTGACCCCCTTCCTCTCTAGAATAGACAATCCAGCACCTACGATGGGTCACCTGACCCCCTTCCTCTCTAGAATGGACAATCTGGCCCCTATGATGGGTCACCTGACCCCCTTCCTCTCTAGAATGGACAATTTGGCCCCTATGATGGGTCATCTAATCAATTGAACTTCAACATCTTCCCCGGAGCAAGACAAGCAATTTGAGTCACATACGACCATACCAACCAACTGTGTGGGGGTGTCATCAACAATTGGAGGCCGCACCTCTCTCCGCCCGGCACGGGGGCGCCGGCAACGTTCTTGTCTTTGGAAATAACTCATCTTCACTCTCCATAAAACTTTGCCTTGGACGCCATTGTTAACGTGTATTGATGGCCAAAGTGTTCTGGTTTTGTATAGAGGACACTTTGAGGCGGTCAGCAGAAGATGGCGGAGGAGTTTGACCTTCGGGTCATTGTCTTCCATTGGTGAGCCCAGGGGGCTGTGCGAGGTCATATCTGAGGTCAGTCAGGCCGGAGTCACACCTTTGAGTCTTTGCTTAATGAAACCATTGGAAACGTATCTCGGCGCATGTGTACAGATGGGCCTGGGCGCATGTAAACGCATAATAACGCGGTCAGTGCACCGTTGATGTACGTTAGGATGAGTCTCAACATTCGATACAAAGTGACAATGAGAAGCATCATAATGGCCATCGATGTGCCTCCAACCAACACGCAAAGGTGGGAATCCGGCCTTATGGAGAGACCACTGTGAGGTCAAAGTTCTATGTAGACACTCCTACAACTGAATAGCTCCTCCCATTCCGGCCCCGGGCTGGTTTTAGATAAGGGCTCAGACCTTACCCAGCCCCCTTCTGTGAAAGTAACAAGCTGAGGGGTCTACTAATGAGCAAACAGCCATTTTATCTGAGCAGACAGCAAACCATTCCTGGGAGAAAACAGGCCATTGCTAATGCTGGTCAGCTGACTGTCATGGTGGCGCTCTCGCGTCAATACTTTGGGGTCTATGTGCAAAGCTATTCGCCCAGCGAAACTGCGTGTATATGTGTTCTGTGCAAACTCACCAGCTGTAATGGGGCAAGATTGAATGTTCTCCTCTGGCCAAATGTGCTTCAGATATCATGGGCCGTAGTAATAACAGGTTAATTCATAGAGTGAATAGTGGAAATACCTAATTGAGGTCGCTGAGGATCACAGGAAATAATATAATACCTCATTATGGCCACCAGATGGCGCAGAGGATCACAGGAAATAATATAATACCTCATTATGGCCACCAGATGGCGCAGAGGATCACAGGAAATAATATAATACCTCATTATGGCCACCAGAGGATGCCGAGGATCACAGGAAATAATATAATACCTCATTATGGCCACTAGAGGTCGCTGAGGATCACAGGAAATAATATAATACCTCATTATGGCCACCAGATGGCGCTGAGGATCACAGGAGATAATATAATACTTCATTATGGCTACCAGATGGCGCTGAGGATCACAGGAAATATTATAATACTTAATTATGGCCACTAGAGGGTGCTGAGGATCACAGGAAATATTATAATACTTAATTATGGCCACTAGAGGGTGCTGAGGATCACAGGAAATATTATAATACTTAATTATGGCCACCAGATGGCGCTGAGGATCACAGGGAATATTATAATACCTCATTATGGCCACCAGAGGGCGCTGAGGATCACAGGGAATAATATAATACCTCATTATGGCCACCAGATGGCGCTGAGGATCACAGGAGATAGTACTTCTTTATGGCCACCAGAGGGCGGTGAGGATCACAGGAGATAATATAATACCTCATTATGGCCACCAGAGGGCGCCGAGGATCACAGGACATAAACACATCTCAGTAACAAGAGATACAATGTAACAATTCTGGAGACCTCCGGAGGGAATGAGAATATAAATGCCACCATTGCTACTACGGGTATCCAGAGGCGATAAGATACATTTACTGATGGCAAATAGGCCTTTCACTGCGCAGGGGACATTTTGGCGTAGTTTAACCTCTTGCCGTCCGCCCGTAGTAGAAAAACGGACGGACGGCATTGGCAGGTTGCCGTCGCCAGACGGCATTTTTTTTTTGCTCACGCGCTAGCGCTGCATGACGGAATAAATGTCAGTCAAAGTACCGCAGCGCTGAATACTGAAAAATGGCCTGGATGGGAAGGGGGTTTAACACCGCGGATGTCAACTGGTTAATGAATGAAGTGAATCTCCGCTGACTTCCATCATCCAATCACGTGCAAGCAAGAATACTGGTTTGTTTTTTCCCCGGGATGCGATTGGGTAATGTGTGCAAAGTCAATTTTCACCACATTAACTGAAAATTCCCCTGGAAAGTGAACGTACAACCCTACGGCATGTGGATCCCCATAGTTTCCATGGTTACTGCTGATCCCCCTCCGGAGGTCTCCAGAATTGTTACATTGTATCTCTTGTTACTGAGATGTATTTATGTCCTGTGATCCTCGGCGCCCCCTGGTGGCCATATTGTGGTATTGCCTCATTCACTCTGTTATTACTACAGCCCGTCATATACGAAGAACATTCGATTTTGCCCCGTTGTCACCACAGAAGGGAATGGACATGGGGGGGTCTCCCCTTGGGATGGATTTGGGGGATTAGATCCTCTGTCAGGTTCGGATTGTTCAGCCCATTGAATAGTTAACGAAGAACTCCGGGCAAATTTGAAGTGAACCCTTGCAGTGGGGCTACCCCTAACCCCTCC
>NW_017308252.1:38546-38987 GCF_000935625.1 Nanorana parkeri | reverse complement strand
CTCCCCCGATCCCCGGTTTTGTAGTGGTCAGCACTCACCTCTCTTCCCCTCTGCTCCAGCTGTGGTATGTCCAATGCAAGTGAATGGATGCAATGACATCACGGGTCCTTAAACTGCCGGGGGAGAGGAGGATGTGGGGACCGGTCTAGCAGCCGGGGAGGATCGGGTGAGTATTCCTTCTTTATTGCCCCCTCCAGGCAAAGCGAGCTCTTAACCCTTGCAGCGCGGGGGATGGGTGTGGCCCCATGGAAGGGATAACTTGTACTGTGCCCCGGAGTCCTCCTCCCAGCGCTGCCACAGCCTATGTGTGCGCCATAAAGCCTGAGAAATGAAATGAGTTCTTTGTGTTGAGTTTTATATCCAATAAACGTGTTTTAGAAAAGCAGCAAATATGAGTCGCGTCTTTGTATCAGCTTCCCGCTCAGACCCGGCGGCTTCGTT
>NW_017308252.1:36939-37475 GCF_000935625.1 Nanorana parkeri | reverse complement strand
CCCCACTGCAAGGGTTAAGTGCTCATTTTGGTCTACAATAAAAAAAGATGCCCTCACCCGATCCCCGGTTTTGTAGTGGTCAGCACTCACCTCTCTTCCCCTCTGCTCCAGCTGTGGTATGTCCAATGCAAGTGAATGGATGCAATGACATCACGGGTCCTTAAACTGCCGGGGGAGAGGAGGATGTGGGGACCGGTCTAGCAGCCGGGGAGGATCGGGTGAGTATTCCTTCTTTATTGCCCCCTCCAGGCAAAGCGAGCTCTTAACCCTTGCAGCGCGGGGGATGGGTGTGGCCCCATGGAAGGGATAACTTGTACTGTGCCCCGGAGTCCTCCTCCCAGCGCTGCCACAGCCTATGTGTGCGCCATAAAGCCTGAGAAATGAAATGAGTTCTTTGTGTTGAGTTTTATATCCAATAAACGTGTTTTAGAAAAGCAGCAAATATGAGTCGCGTCTTTGTATCAGCTTCCCGCTCAGACCCGGCGGCTTCGTTATCATCACATGCAGATGAGAAGTTCTGACACACACACCCCCCC
>NW_017308252.1:34920-35597 GCF_000935625.1 Nanorana parkeri | reverse complement strand
GCCCCCCGATAATTGGAATACGCCCCTCGCATGTACAATTCCCGCCTCCGTACATTGAGGTTTTCCATCACCCAGATCTCGGATCTTCCCCGACTCCCGGCACATACATCTGCAGCATTACACGCCCCGCTCCATCGCAACACGCGTTACCGCGTACTATAACATGTATTGGCACACGCGTGGTACCATGTGACGCCTGTGTGTCCCTGTGCTGAGGATTTCTATCATCAGCTCGGGGGAGAAGGGGAAGAAGAGGACGATACAATGACGTCAGGTGATGGCCCCGCCCCCGCGTGACTTCATCCAATGGGAATGTGTGGGAGGTGATCCGCGGCTACAGAGTTCATTCCTCCAGTGACACTCCATGTACCGCCCTTCTGTGTCAGGTGACCGGCTGAGAACGGGGCAAAAACGAATGTTCTTCAATAGGTTCATTCTTACATAAGTGAATGGGGGAAATACCACAATATGGCCACCAGAGGGTGCTGAGGAGCACAGGAAATAGTATAATACCCCATTGTGGCCACTAGAGGGCGCTGATGATCACAGGAAAAAAAGGGGGCATCTAATGTGAAAGGAGGGGCCTGAAAGGGGGCGTCTAATGTGAAATGGGGGCTCCTGATGTGAAAAGAGGGGCCTGAAGGGGGGTAGTCTAATGTGAAAGGAGGGGCCTGATA
>NW_017308252.1:34258-34497 GCF_000935625.1 Nanorana parkeri | reverse complement strand
AATGTGAAAGGGGGGCTCCTGATGTGAAAAGAGGGGCCTGAAGGGGGGCTCCTGATGTGAAAAGAGGGGCCTGAAGGGGGGCTCCTGATGTGAAAGGAGGGGCCTGAAAGGGGGAATCTAATGTGAAAAGGGGGCTCCTGATGTGAAAGGAGGGGCCTGATAGGGGGCGTCTAATGTGAAGGGGGGCTCCTGATGTGAAAGGAGGGGCCTGAAGGGGGGGGTCTAATTCGAAGGGGGGG
>NW_017308252.1:32654-34205 GCF_000935625.1 Nanorana parkeri | reverse complement strand
AAGGGGGGCTCCTGATGTGAAAGGAGGGATCTGAAGGGGGGCTCCTGATGTGAAAGGAGGGATCTGAAGGGGGGCTCCTGATGTGAAAGGAGGGGCCTGAAGGGGGGCTCCTGATGTGAAGGGGGCTCCTGATGTGAAAGGAGGGGCCTGAAGGGGGCTCCTGATGTGAAAGGAGGGGCCTGAAAGGGGGGCGTCTAATGTGAAGACTCGTGTTCAGACCGCATTGTGTTTGAACCTGAGCTTATCCCTAATAATGACAAAGACTTTTCCTGTCTGGGTTCTGATTGGTGACTACATGCGACCATTTTCACATACACTGTTGTCACCATCAGGAAACCCTCCTGAGAAATGGAATGCAGCCATCGCTGGAGTGCATGTAGACAGGAAGTGGCTGCAAAGAGGCTGCGGACGATCAGCACCTCTGCAAACCATTGGGATGAGCGAATGGTAAGCACGGCGGTGGGATCCCTTATGACGTCATTGACCACTAGGACAGCTGGCGGATTTGGGTCGGGGAACGGGCCAATTGGAGCCAAATGTTGAAGTGTAAAAAATATGTGTGAGAACTTCCTGCTCATCAGATGATTTATTATCACATGGAGAGAATTTCACACCAAATCCGCTTCATGATCCTATATAATGGGATTCCATAGACGAACAATCCTCATTGTCATTCCTCTGAACGGCCGCTAGATGTCAGTGTCTGAGCGCTGTGCGGAGAGCAGGGGGCGCTGTGCCGGGAGAGCGCACAGCGACCTCTAGCGGCCGAGCGGAGACTCTGCAGGAGATGGAAATACAACCCGGGAGGTGAAGAGTAACATTGTGCGGGAAACAGACCACGTGACTTCCTCCAGGAGCCGGGTAAAGTCAGCATGGAGGTTGTACTGTGCAATAGACTACAGTGCTGGGAGCATGGAGGTTGTACAGAGCGTTATATTACAGTGCTGGGTGCATGGAGGTTGTACTGAGCGTTATATTTCAGTGCTGGGTGCATGGAGGTTGTACTGAGCGTTATATTAGAGTGCTGGGTGCATGGAGGTTGTACTGAGTGTCATATTACAGTGCTGGGTGCATGGAGGTTGTACTGAGCGTTATATTAGAGTGCTGGGTGCATGGAGGTTGTACTGAGTGTCATATTACAGTGCTGGGTGCATGGAGGTTGTACTGAACGTTATATTACAGTGCTGGGTGCATGGAGGGTGTACTGAGCATCGTATTACAGTGCTGGGTGCATGGAGGTTGTACTGAGCATCATATTACACTGCTGGGTGCATGGAGGTTGTACTGAGCATCATATTACAGTGCTGGGTGCATGGAGGGTGTACTGAGCATCATATTACAGTGCTGGGTGCATGGAGGGTGTACTGGGGTGGGCTCTAAGCCTTAGGCCAATCCCCTTTGGAGGTGTTGCCCCGCCTGCTGTGATGAGAGTTTGTCTCCTGAAGTGGCCGGAGGTTATATGGACCGGCTGGTTCTGATCACAGCGAGCCCCAACACCACATGTGTCTGTATATCCACCCGGGGGATGGGGGGAGGAGTCTGTACAGCCGG
>NW_017308252.1:31870-32460 GCF_000935625.1 Nanorana parkeri | reverse complement strand
CAGCCATTCTCTATCTCTGCCCTCGGAGGGATGGTTTCCCCGATCTCCAGGAAGTTGGCGGTTGGTCCTCCGGGATCCCGGTGAAGTGACGGTTGGCTCCTATGGATTATCCCGGCTGTACGGTCTGGTACAGGGGAGGCCTCAATCAGACCCCGCCCCCATGTGTAGCCCTGCAGCAACAGGTCACATATAATAGTGACGTATTGCTGGCCGCCATCAGCAGACAATAGGTAACCATGGCAATGAGAAGCCGGACGGGTCATCGCACTCGGAGGAAGTGCCGTGATGTCATCGCGCGCCCCTCCCCCCGATGTAAATACAATGTGGAATGGATTGTGTTTGCGATGCGGCACCATAGAGATCTCCTCCGGGTAGAACGTCTTCCTTTCTCCTCTATACTCCGCTGTCACCTCGGGCTTTCCTCCTTCACTCACCACCCCCGGGAGGGCCAATGCGTCGTGTCAGGATCTCAGACTCCACCCCCCGGGGATCATCAGACTTCCTGCCAATCAGCCTCTCGGCACCGAAGACAGAGTTCTGGGGGGTTGGGAGCCGCCGTTCTTCTAATATGGAGTGCTGGTTCGCGGGGG
>NW_017308252.1:24542-31858 GCF_000935625.1 Nanorana parkeri | reverse complement strand
CCCGATCTCCAGGAAGTTGGCGGTTGGTCCTCCGGGATCCCGGTGAAGTGACGGTTGGCTCCTATGGATTATCCCGGCTGTACGGTCTGGTACAGGGGAGGCCTCAATCAGACCCCGCCCCCATGTGTAGCCCTGCAGCAACAGGTCACATATAATAGTGACGTATTGCTGGCCGCCATCAGCAGACAATAGGTAACCATGGCAATGAGAAGCCGGACGGGTCATCGCACTCGGAGGAAGTGCCGTGATGTCATCGCGCGCCCCTCCCCCCGATGTAAATACAATGTGGAATGGATTGTGTTTGCGATGCGGCACCATAGAGATCTCCTCCGGGTAGAACGTCTTCCTTTCTCCTCTATACTCCGCTGTCACCTCGGGCTTTCCTCCTTCACTCACCACCCCCGGGAGGGCCAATGCGTCGTGTCAGGATCTCAGACTCCACCCCCCGGGGATCATCAGACTTCCTGCCAATCAGCCTCTCGGCACCGAAGACAGAGTTCTGGGGGGTTGGGAGCCGCCGTTCTTCTAATATGGAGTGCTGGTTCGCGGGGGGCCATTTTGGGACACAAGTGGTTCATATTTCCTAAATACCAGCGTGAGTTGTGACTATAGGGGGGCCCGGGGCCACACACTGTCCTGAACCTTCTCATCTGTCTCCGTCATTGTGTGTTGCAGCCACCGGGGGGCGCTGTTGACTGGGAAGCAGGTTGCCTCTGGACATGTTCTCCCCGGAACCCGAGTCCGAGGTGGACTCCGCAGAGGACGACGAGGAGTTCCGCAGCCTCGGGAGTTTCAGGTGAGGCTTGCGGTGTGGGGAGGGGGCGGAGCTCCCTCTCCTGTCTCCTCCTCCTCCGTCTGTGTGCTGATTGGCCGCGCTCTGTCGCACAGGTCTTCGGATGAGCTGGAGACATCGATGGAGGATGCCGCAGCACCGGGGCTCGCACATGTGCCCGCCTGCACAGATCCGGGTATGTGTGTCCACCTGTCACCTCCTGTATACTGCTGACAGACAAAACGCATGACTGATACCTGCGTTCCTTCACTGTGCAGGACACTACGTGGCAGCGGGTCACCCCGTCTCCTCTCACACCCGCACTCTGTATCACCCTACCTTCGAGGCTTACTACACCGCCGTGGCTGCACTCCAGAAGGAAGAGACCCCCCAAATGCAGATCCAGAGGGAGCAAGGTAAAACACTGACCTCCCCCCAGTAGTTTGTGTCTCTGCCCCCCCCCCACAATGGTGAGATTTCCCTCCAGTAGTTTGTGTCTCTGCCCCTCCCACAATGGTGAGATTTCCCTCCAGTAGTTTGTGTCTCTGCCCCTCCCACAATGGTGAGATTTCCCTCCAGTAGTTTGTGTCTTTGCCCCTCCCACAATGGTGAGATTTCCTCCAGTAGTTTGTGTCTCTGCCCCTCCCACAATGGTGAGATTTCCCCCAGTAGTTTGTGTCTCTGCCCCTCCCACAATGGTGAGATTTCCCTCCAGTAGTTTGTGTCTCTGCCCCTCCCACAATAATGACCCGCCTGCACCGTCTTGCTTGTCATCTCCAGGAATCTTCATAAACAATGGAGGATATTTCTACACCGACCCCCTACAGCCCCCCGGACACCGAGTGTACAACTTCCTGTCACCCCAAACCTACAATGTAAGCGTCACCCTGTGGGGGGAGGGGGTGGGCTCATAGCCCCCATCTGTTGGTGTCACCCTGTGGGGGGAGGGGACGGGCTCATAGCCCCCATCTTGATGGTGTCACCCTGTGGGGTCGGGGATGGACTCATAGCCCTTTTCTGATGGTGTCACCCTGTGGGGTCGGGGATGGACTCATAGCCCCCTTCTGTTGGTGTCGCCCTGTGGGGTCAGGGATGGACTCATAGCCCTTTTCTGATGGTGTCACCCTGTGGGGGTCAGGGATGGGCTCATAGCCCCCTTCTGTTGGTGTCGCCCTGTGGGGTCAGGGATGGACTCATAGCCCTTTTCTGATGGTGTCACCCTGTGGGGGTCAGGGATGGGCTCATAGCCCCCTTCTGTTGGTGTCGCCCTGTGGGGTCAGGGATGGACTCATAGCCCTTTTCTGATGGTGTCACCCTGTGGGGGTCAGGGATGGGCTCATAGCCCCCTTCTGTTGGTGTCGCCCTGTGGGGTCAGGGATGGACTCATAGCCCTTTTCTGATGGTGTCACCCTGTGGGGGTCAGGGATGGGCTCATAGCCCCCTTCTGTTGGTGTCGCCCTGTGGGGTCAGGGATGGACTCATAGCCCTTTTCTGATGGTGTCACCCTGTGGGGGGAGGGGATGGACTCATAGCCCCTTCTGTTGGTGTCACCCTGTGGGGGTCAGGGATGGGCTCATAGCCCCCTTCTGTTGGTGTCACCCTGTGGGGGGAGGGGCTCATAGGGGAGGACCTTGTCTCGATGACCTTTTTTGGTCTTCTCAGATGTTCGGAATTTTCCGGCTGGTGACTCCTCCTCCAATCATGTCTCCCGGAATATTCGTTCCGAACCTGGAAGTGTTGCAGAGCTCGGCGGTTCCGGGCGACCCGAATTCTGCCGTCCCGGAGGAGACATTTCCCCCCCCCGAGCCGATCCTCTCCGAAGAGTCGAAGGCGTTCGCCCCGAGGAGTCCGTCCGTCCACCCCCCACGGGAGGCCGGCCCCACCGCTGACAGCTTGGAGTGCGCTCCGGACACTTGGGGGAGCTCTGAGCCAGCGTGCATTCCAGGAAGCGGGAGGAGCCTCTCTGAGTCGTTGTGCGCCGAAGAAAGTGGGAGGAGCCTTTCTGAATCCATGTGCACTGAGGAAAGTGGGAGGAGCTTCTCTGAATCCATGTGCCCTGCAGAGAGTTGGAGGAGCCTCTCTGAGCCGGTGTGCCTTGCAGAGAGTGGGAGGAGCCTCTCTGAGCCGGTGTGCCCTGCAGAGAGTGGGAGGAGCCTCTCTAAGTCAGTATGTGTGCCCATTGGGGTGTACAGGGACAGTCCATACACGTTGTCTGAATTAGAGGCTGTGTCCGGCCTCCTCCATTTATCTGGCAGCTGCCCCTCCGGTGGCGGCCAGTAGGGGGCGGCCTTCCTCGGGACTCTTTTATATCACCGTTATCCCTTCCATTGGATATTTGTTGCGTTTTGCACTCGTTTGTAACAGTTTTTTTGCACTTTAAGTTTTTTGTTTTTTTATATTTTTATAATTGTTTGTATTTTATACACCCCAGAGGTCAGAGGTCTAATAAATAATATTTAATAAGGTATGTGTGTCCATGTACAGAGAAGAGCATGCTGGGAAATGAAGATCTCCACTGTGGGAGGGGCAGAGACACAAACTACTGGAGGAAATCTCACCATTGTGGGAGGGTCAGAGACACAAACTACTAGGGGGAGATCTCACCATTGTGGGAGGAGCAGAGACACAAACTACTGGGGGAAATCTCACCATTGTGGGAGGGGCAGAGACACAAACTACTGGAGGAAATCTCACCATTGTGGGAGGGGCAGAGACACAAACTACTGGAGGAAATCTCACCATTGTGGGAGGGTCAGAGACACAAACTACTAGGGGGAGATCTCACCATTGTGGGAGGAGCAGAGACACAAACTACTGGGGGGAAATCTCACCATTGTGGGAGGGGCAGAGACACAAACTACTGGGGGAAATCTCACCATTGTGGGCGGGGCAGAGACACAAACTACTGGAGGGAAATCTCACCATTGTGCAGTGGCCAACTAAAACTGAAATATAATTTATCAGTGGTGTTGTCCTTTAATTTAAGGAGTTCCCATGCTATGATAGTATATACTGTACATAGGCCGTAACCTCCCTGCCTGTTGGGGCCTCTTCTTCGGTCCTCCATCTCTCCCTGACCGCTCTTCTACTCTTGGAGACGTCTATATGTCGGCGGTGTATGTTTGCTGGCGGCCATTGCCTATAATTATGGCGCGGAGTATATATATGTATACAGGATATTATTATTATATACAATGAATCTTCGGCTCTTACACTTGTTTAGATTCCAATGTTGTTGAAGTGAAAGGAAAAAAAGACCAATTTCCTCCACGTAGACGGGCCCTGCGAGGATTCCTCCACCCCGAGCCGGAGACCCTTCACCGACATCAGTCCTTCCAGTGCAGCCGCTGAAATCTTTCAGAATGAGTGCCAGAGGGATGGGTCTGCCATTATTATCAGCACATGACACACAGCACTGAGGCTGAAGATCAGATGCCCGGATCATCAACGCCAAGGTCATCGCCGGGGATGCCACGTTACATTGAACGGGCCGTCTGTTGTCCAGCGTAGTGCAGAGGCCGCGAGACAATTACAAGAGGAGGAGGAGTCTGGGAACCCATTGTCATGGTCACCATGAGGGGTTTTATGCCCATTTCTGAGTTCCACACAAAGCCACACCCCAAAAAAAGGAAAAGGGAGGGATACTTCTGGTCTACTACAACCCAACCCCCCGATATATGAAACCATCACACATTATATTGTTATTCATGACTTGTCTTCAGTAGACCAATGAACACGAGATCCACATTTACTCAACAACCAACCTTGCCCAGGCTGACATCCATCCAACACCTTGCGTGGAACTTTTTGAAGACGGTGGATGTGATGTGTGAACATTGAAGAGGAACTCAGAGGTGGGCGGCAGCAATCTGGTGGTCTCTTTGTGTGGGTCCTAACGATTCCTGAGGATCTCCTTCGGGTCATGTATTGTCCTCCATACCAAGTGCCTTCTCATCTCTCTCTAACATTTTACTAATGGCCATTGATCTATATTTGTTGAACAATCTGCTATGATCCATCTTCTGGGTTCCTCTTCAATGTTTGAACTGCATATGCATCATTGGCCATTGTTGCATGGAACGTGGTGGATGTTACAGTCCACTTTGTGAAGGATACATATGCAATTTAAACATTAAAGAGGATGTCAGAGGTGGGTGGAAGCAGGCTGGGGGCCCCCTACGGTTTCCTGAGGATCTTCTTCTGGTCATGTATGGTCCTCCATACCAAGTGCCTTCTGATCTCTAACATTTTACAGGTGACTATTGATATATTATTGTGGGGCTGGTGGCCCCTTTGTTAGAGTCCAACCCTTTTCTGAGGACCTTCTCCTGGTCATGTACTGTCCTCCATACCAAGTGCCTTTTCATTTCACAAATGACTATTGATATATATTATTCATGACTTCTCTTCAGTAGACCAATAAACACAAGATCAATGTTTACTCAACAACCAACCTTGCCCAGGCTGACATCCATCCAACACCTTGCGTGGAACAAAGTCCACTTTTTGAAGGACGTGTATAAAATGTGAACATTGAGGAGGAACTCAGAGGTGGGTGGCAGCACCATGGTGGCCCCTTTGTGTGGGTCCTACCCTTTCCTGAGGATCTCCTTCGGGTCATGTATTGTCCTGCATGCCAACTGCCTTCTCATCTCTCTCTAACATTTTATGAGTGACCATTGATATATATTTGTTGAAAAATCTACTGTGTTCCATCTTGTGAGTTCCTCTTTAATGTTTGAATTGCAACTACAATCCTTGATAGAGTAGACCTTGACATCCAGCGGAATTTCTTGGAACAAAGTCCCCTTTTCAAGGATGCATGTACAGATCAAACACTGAAGAGGAACTCAAGTGATGGATCACAGTAGATTGTTCGGAAAAAATATATATACAGGTCAAGAGATCAGAAGGCACTTTGTATGGAGGACAATACATGACCAGGAGAAGGTCCACAGGAAAGGGTAGGACCCACACAAAGGGGCCACCAGACTGCTCCCACCCACCTCTGACATCCTCTTCAGTGTTTGAATTTCATATGTATCCTTCAAAGAGCGGTCTTTTGCGTCCACCACTTTTCTTGAACAGTATCAACTTTTTCAAGAATGCAAATGCAATTCAAACATTGAAGAGGACGTCAATGGCGGGTGGTAGCAGGCCCCTATGTGTGGGTCCTACTCTTTCCTGTGGACCTTCTCCTGGTCATGTGTTGTCCTCCATACCAAACACCTGCTGATCTCCATTTAACATTTTACGAATGACTATTGATATTTATATACATTTGTTGACCAATCTGTGATCCATCATGTGGGTTCCTCTTCAATGTTTAAATTGCAACTACAATCCTTGAAAGACTGGATCTTGGCATCCGCCACATTTCTTGGAACAATGTCCCTTTTTCAAGTATGGATGGATGGACAATTCACACACCGAAGATGATCTAATGTGATGGATCCCAGTAGGCGGGTAGCAGCAGGTTGGTGGCCCTTTTGTGTAGGTCCTACCCATGTGATGGATCCCAGTAGGTGGGTAGCAGCAGGTTGGTGGCCCTTTGTGTGGGTCCTACCCATGTGATGGATCACAGTAGGCGGGTGGCAGCAGGCTGGTGGCCCTCTTGTGTGGGTCCTACCCATGTGATGGATCCCAGTAGGCGGGTGGCAGCAGGCTGGTGGCCCTTTGTGTGGGTCCTACCCATGTGATGGATCACAGTAGGCGGGTGGCAGCAGGCTGGTGGCCCTTTGTGTGGGTCCTACCCATGTGATGGATCACAGACGATTGTTCATAAAATGTAAAGAGATCAGAAGGAACTCGTTCTGGAGGACCACACATGGCCAGCAGAAGATCCTCAGGAAAGTGTAAGGTCCACAAAAAGGGGCCACCAGACATCTGCCACCCACCTTTGAGTTCCTCTTTGATATTTGAATTCCACGATCGGCCCCTGTCCTATAGAGGACCCCCGATAAAAAAAACACAGCACCAAAAGGTGTTCCAAACACTTTATTGATAGACTTAGCTTATACAAGGCAAACTTCCCGGCTTTGGTTTCAAAATATTTAAATTGATCTAAAACGAGTCGAAAGGCCGACACACACGCTAAGTACCCGCCTCTTGCGCAGAGAGGACGAGGAACGTCCCCGGTGGAGCAGGCCCGTGCCTCTCGGGTGTTGGTTGAGGATACAATATGGCTGCCACGAGGCCGCGTCGAGCACGCGGTGGCGGGATAGTAAACGCCCCACAACTGGACTGTAGTACCAGAAAAGTATTCAAGAAAAAAAACTCCCCCCCCCCCCTTACCTCTGGAGGCGAGGGGAGGTCCAGCAGCCATGTTGTACGCCTTTTGGCATGGCCCGCAGCGGTCAGTCGCCATTTGGCATGGCCCGCAGCTACATGTGGCTCTCGGAATTGCACGGCGACTGATTTTGTCGCTGTGGCGGACCCCTCGACGTCGTACCTTAAGTGGACATTTCACCTCAAGTGGGAGTTCCTTCCTGGGAGCACCAATGTCCCCTTTCCATGGTAAACCCAGCCAAACAAAAAAAAAAAA